>NW_004797477.1:419990-438156 GCF_000002075.1 Aplysia californica | reverse complement strand
ATTGGGACAGTTGGCAGCAGCCGGGGTCTCATAGCCTGGTGGACATATTGCGACTAATAAGTGTTCATCACCTTCTTTACGTAACCAAGCTTCTGTTATACATAAAATGTCCATAAAATGACTATATTCCCTGTGCAGACATGTCTTCTTATCACGAAACAGAGCGTTTAATTTTGGAAATAAAGAGCAGAAACATCCTTTGGGACAACACAAGTGAGGAAAATAAAAAGTTTTTTTTTAAAATGATGTTACCTCTTCAACTGAAGCTTTGTGCACATAAAGGTAATTGAAGAATTTGGACTCATGTCGTTGGAGTTCTCCATAAGGTGTAAAACTGTCTATGTAATCTGTGAAAAACAATGGGATGAACCCAAATCTTTTTTTAAAGATTCTTCTCATTACCATGATCAAAGCCACCCTGACTCTCCGATCGTCCATGTTCAACTGAGCAGTAACGCTAAATATCGCCCCTTGTGGCTGCCACACGAAAGTAAGCGACACTTTCTGCGTGCTCAGAATTCTCTGTGCGACAATTGTAGCAAGTCTGTCAGGGGCCAAATCCAATACATGACAATATCGTGCACCGAAGAAGAGAAATGTTTCTCCGACTGATCAAGATTCGACTCAGCTGTAAGCGCCCCCGCCCCATCCACGCAAAAACACTCAACAGAGGAGACTCCACCTCGGAGCCTCCATTTCTTTTCTGTAGAGGTCAGTGCTATTGAAACAGTTTTGGACTCGGAAGAAAACTTTCCAAAAAAAAATATTTTTAAAAACTTGTCTGATTTCTCATTTTGACTAGCGTCACTCACCAATTTCACATTATTGAACCCTAAAATCGTTACATTTCAATTAAGGATTCCCTTTTAACATGGAAAGCCCATTGTGTTTACATGGGTATGGTTACTTACTACGTAGCCCTTTGGCCATCCGAGGAAACGAGCAAGCGGATTTTCGATTTTTGTTCCTCCTGATGTGATCAGCAGAGGACACCCTCCCATGACAAAGATGAAGAACAGGGCCAAACGCTGCATCCTTCTTCTGTGTGAGGAACAATGGAGCCGGCCAATGAATAACAAACTCCACTGCACCATGCCTAAGTTAGGGCCACGAAAACCGGCGGGTCTCTCTAGTCTAGATTGTGAAGCGCATAGAGCTTGCTGTTTAGCGGGAATTTGCGCTATTCAAATGCTATCTATTATCAAGAGACCAAGCTATTTTAAGGAAATTATGTATTTGTCATACCACCCTGGCACACATGTAGGGAGATGAAAATACAGTTTGTGCTGGGTGCGAAGCCGACCTTACAGCCAGGCACATGCTATCCGAATTACAAAACTTTGGAGAGACAAGAACGAAATAATTTTTATAACATTACTTTAATGATTTTGTTATCTATCGTTGATCCAATCTTTTATAAAGATCATATTTGAAGACTATGGGGTGGAAACAAAGGTAGTCACAAACCGAAAATCGTGAGAGTACCAATTGTGATAGCTTGTTGACTCATAACTCTATTTTTGTTTAACTGTTGATTGATAATTATTCTTAGATTTCCATTCACCAACACTTAACAATAAAGCACCAGTCAAGCAAATAATAATGTGAAGTTAAGAGCGCACATGCTTTTAAAATTGGCACCCTCACAATTTACAGTTTGTGACTACCGTCTTTTTCCCTCTGTACTCTTTAGTTGGTCTTTACACTGAAATGGAGATGTACTGTTTCAAAAAATGAAAATTTGTTTACTATTGAACTTGAATTGTGACTTTTTCACTGCAACCATTCCGGCTTAACAAAAATAAAACCAAACCCTGCAGCGAGCTAACGTGAGAAAATGGCAACTGTTATTTGAGTCCCGTTTTCACATGTGACCTGAAGCACTTGCAAGCGCTGCAAAACCCTTACAAAATGCCTTGAGTGTTGGCTAACCTTGGGATCGTGAGGTAAAATATAAACATCCGAGCTGATAAGGCTAGAGTACTTTGTCTCTCGTGACTTGGACACTGACTCGGCGAGATAAAAATTTGCGTCTCAACGGAAAAGTTACTGGTAGAAAGCATGAACATCGAGGTCCTTTACAAACATAAGCATTGCCTGGAAGTAGTATTTTAAAATCTGTCTCAAATATCTTCTTCTCCTTTTTGTTCTTCTTCGTGTTGCTGTTGCTGTTGTTGTTGTTGGTAGTGGTGGTGCTGTTGGTGGTGATGTTGTTGTTAACGTTATTGTTGCCGTTATTGTTGTTGGTGTCGTTGTTGTAATTGTCGGAGTGTTGTTGTTGTTGCCGTTACTGTTGTAAAGTCGACTTACAGGAACAGTGCTGCAATGCCAACTGGTAGGAAAAGTGGTGGAATACAAACGATTAACCAACAACAACAAAATACAAGACTCCACGAACATGCCCTCTGAGATGGGGTGGCTACCAAATAAATTACACGGTAGCTTAACACCAGAATCGTATAAAACACCGGAGAGGTGTCAGAGGATATAGGGCACAAGTCAGTCTTTGAAAATGAAATGGTGAAATGGTATGGGTTTAACGCCCCTATCAACACTATTAAGTTATTTAAGGGGTGGGACCTCCTAGTTTAACGTCCGTTTCCGATAGGACCGAGCCAAGTGGGAAGTTCGTGTAAAGTGTCTTTCCCAAGGACACAACGTCGGACAGAGCTGAGGCTCGAACCCCGAACCCGCATTTTCACTATTTCGAGACCGGTAGCCTAACCACTAGGCTACAGACACCACCAAGTCAGTCTTTGCAGCAGTGCCAACAGAAAGAAAAGGAAGAAGAAAGAAAAGACATGGAGCAGCAGAATACGAAACGCATAGGAAGATCAGTCTTATGTGTCATCTTTCTATCTAAGTCCTCTAGCAGGTATTGGTGATAGAAAAGAGAAACAAAATACTGCCAGAAATCTGTGATATTCAATTTGGATTTATTGTGGTTTAAGGTGCCAAAATGCCAATAATCATCCTAAAGATGCCATGGAAATATCAATCGAGGTCGAAAAAGACCGTTACCTCCACTTCACTGCCAAAATAAGACATGAAGAAATGTTTGATATTCAACATCATAACTGATCGGAACATTGATGGGGGCTCCAGTGGCTAAGCAAGTAGTGGGTTTAGACTCAAGAGTAATGTCAAGTGTCAAGCAAGTGTCGGTGACACGGGGATCAGATGTGTGGTCAGTGGGGGTGTGTCCTTGTGCAAGATACGACAACCCTAGCTCAACAAGCAGGGCGCTGTACAGTGGCGACCAGCAATGGCATAGCTGTGACTTTGTTCTGCATTGGTGTACTATTGTATATTATTAATGTATGCATATATGTATGTATATTTTATATATGTATGTTTTCATAATTCTGTATTTATGTATGTATGTCTGCAATTGTAAAAAAAAAAATTGCCTTTCTGGGTAAATAAACATGTAACATAATAATATTATTATTGTTATTATTTTTAAAAATCAAGGAATCCTGTGAAGCCTGTATTAAATTGGGACAGTTGGCAGCAGCCGGGGTCTAGCTTCGTAAATACCGGTCAGTCCACAAAAGAGCATGACAAGGGCGTTTTTGTGTTGTTGTTTTTTGTTTTTGTTTTTAATCTCTTTAAGAAATGAATCTGCATAACACCCGTGATCTGGGTGCAGTCAAGTTAGGCGGCCTCAATATATACAATCAAGGATAGTATTGTTCATGTTAAGTGATTCTGAGTCAAAGCTCCAAGAAGATTTTATCAAGACAAAAGTGAAAAAAGGGTCTACATACAGCTAGATGCCAAGGTAACATGTGTTGATATTTGAGTATACCTAAATCCCAGAATGCAAATTCAAATACATTATGTAAGAACGAAAATATAAAATAGGTCTAAAGCTGTAAATACTTTGATTATACAATTACTCAAGGTGCACAAAAAAGTGACACACAGTTAGAAAAGAGGATGGCAATAATCTATCAGCTTTGAACATGACGAATCCTGTCCTCTCAAAGTGTAACATAACAATGGACGTAGAGATAAGAACCCTGAGAACGTAGGAGGGCTCAGTTATTTTGCGTGGCTACGAAATCTGCAATCTCAACAAGGACACGGAAAGAATACTGGAAGGTGCGGCTTAAGTATGGTATTTCAGGAGATTATTCGAGATCTCAAGGACATAGACGAAAACAAAATGATGATATAATAAGAAAGTGCTCTAAATTGCAGACGGTGGAATATCTTAATCATAGAAAGAAACACTTGATGTCTTTGGCAGAACTAAAAGAGCAAAGAGACTTGTTTTAAAAAAACAAAAACACTTTTGAGTCGAAATAATATTATAGAGGGAAAGAAGAACAGAGGAAGACGTAAAAGGACATTCACATACAGCCTGAACAACTTTGCAACAACTAACAGAATGAGAAACACCAAGCTGATCTGGGAAACCAACAGAAAGGAGAGGGGTATCACGTTGGTCAGTGTCTGCTCTAGACTTGACCCCCACCCCCTCCTCCTCCAGAGCAGTCCTACTGACTGAAGTGTTGTTAAGCATTTTTTCAAAAATTAAAGGGGGAGGGGGGGTAATAACTTGTTCTTATGCACATTAGGATTGTTGTAGATAGGCTGATTTATCAGCGTCTTGCTCATACTGTGGCGGAACAACATAGGGGAAACTTTCTTCATCATTACTATCGTCATTTTTCCTCAACTTGTTTTGTATGTTTGTCAATCTCTTGTGAACTGCTATTCCAGGAGTGCATTGATAGTCCAAACAGACGTTGTATTGTTGAGGCTAGAGATGTGAGCAGAGTTAGCCTGATTCCTCGTATGGACTTCTCTGTTGACTTCCACCCATTGGCGCTCATAAGACCATATGCAGTTGCGAACGCTGTAAAACCTTATAAAAACTAATAAACTAAGCCTACCTGACATCTGAAGAAGAAGAATGGTTATCCCAGTCGCAACTGGGCACACAGGGCAGGAGTTTTGTTCTAACAAAAGGATGTTTCTTGAGTATCAGATTTAGATGGATTTTTCTGTGGTTGTTGCATTTTACTCTGCCTGAGATGAGCAAAACATGCAGGATCCAGGAGGCCAGGCAGCCTCCCATTGTTATTCTAAATACGTGTATTGTCAATATGAGAACCAAACATTTGCATATAACACTATCTCTCTTCTCTCTCTCTCTCTCTCTCTCTCTCTCTCTCTCTCTCTCTCTCTCTCTCTTTTCTTTTTTTTTCTCTCTCTCTCTCTCTTTCTTTCTCTGTCTCTCTTTCTTTCTATCGATTTTTCTATCTCTCTGTTGTTTATTTAAGTAAACGTGTATCATCATCATCCGGTGCCTTGCCGACTGGCGTGAGCGATCATTGACCTCCACTTCATCCTGTCTTGCGTTGCAGCAATGGTGTCTGTTGTTCTTGCTGCTCCTAGCCATGTTGTTATCTTGTCCAGTATCTTTTCCCTCTGTCTACTTCTGCCTCTCTTTCAATCAAACGTGCATAGATTTATATAAATAAATTCTTATAGCTAAAAAAGATAACGCCAGCACCATCTCTATCCGCGCGGTGTTTATATTAATGCACTGAGAGTCGTGCCATTCGAGGATACGTATTTGTCTGATAAATGTATAGGATATTCCAGTCAAAACGAAAATAATAAGGGTGTTCCATGCTAAAATAGAAAATTACAGTCCAGTTCTAACGTGTTTACATTCGTCTGTCCGAATTTTAAAAGAAGGAAAAAAAAGCAGTCTAGCTCATGTATTGATTTGCCAATATGCACTTCACTATGCAAGGTACGCTTATATGACACCAAGCTTTTATTTTATTTTTTGTTATTTCTTAATCGAGTTAGTTGGGTGTTTTTTTCCAAGTTTCATTATTTGAATTTGGTCCCTATAATAAAAACTGCAGTTTGATTGTACAAAGTCATAACCTCAGGATCACATAAATGAATTTTAAAAACAAACTAAAGTAGGCTAAATTATTGTTTGTTTTTTCCTACTAAGGGCCTGTAGATGTCTTTACGTGAATTTTGAGACGTACTCGTTTCTTGGACAGTGTCGCATAGGCATGTGCTGAAATTTGGTTTTCAAAGTAGGTCAATTTTTCATAATATCTTTGACGGATACGTAACTCTGAAGCCTCTATCTTGTTTGCCCTTTTAGGTTAGCATCACAGAAATGAAGCCGGAACCTTACATTGCATAGGCCTACTTTAGTAGTTTTCTTCTTTTTATGGGGGATGAGGGTGGCGGGCAATTAGATTTCGTTGGTGAAGCAACTTTTAGACTTGTGTGCAAATACCTGAGAATGTAAGACTAAGCGATTTCTTGTTTTTATGCTTTAATCTCAGACCGGCGAACATGAACAAGTTGTAGATAATTTGGCAGGTCAAGGCTATCCTTTTTTTTTTCTTTTCAATTTGTATATTTACTCTTTCGTGTTTGTATTTTTTGTTTGTTTGTTTTTTTGTGTGTCTTTTCAATGTCAAACCAAGGTCTGTAGCATTGAGCACAAAAAAGTGTTCTTTCCTCACTCGTGGCATATCTCACGGTTTTTGTATAAATAGAACGAGACCTCAAGCTGTTTTGTGTTTAAGCATTTGGCTTAACAGGTGAGTGTTCCTAGCGACTGCCTGACTGTCATGTCATTGTGAGAATATCTTTACTTAATTAGAACATGTTCCGTGAACGTAAGACATCTCAAAAGTAATCTTAGAAAAAAACCCGCTTCTGTTTAACTTTAAAAAATCAGACGTTTGCCATAAGCTATCAAATTACTTTCAGAAAGGTGTGGTGCTCTAACATGAAACCAAAGAGGTTAGAATACAATTATTGAATACTATATAATACTACTGATTATACAATGTTACTATATAATAAATTTTCAAGCCGAGACCAAGAGTTCATTTGTCTGAATGTTGTAACAAACGCGTTTGTCATCGTGTGAGACAAACAGGAATACTGAGCTTCTTCCGACTGAATCGAAGCCAGTTTATCAGCAGTATTGAATACAAAGTTGTGCTTTACTTTTACTATTATTTTTACCCGCCGCTTATACCCTTTTGGGTGTCGCGGGAAGAAAGATACGTCTCTCTGCCGCTAGCCGGAGAGCTTGGGTCAGGGGGATGTCGTGAGTTGTTAGTGTTTCCCCGACTCCATCTATCCAGGTCTTTCTCCGTCGCCCTCTAGCCTTGTTGCCATTGAATTGTTTATGTAGGCAGTAGGCACGTTGTACATACGGTGTGGCTATATGCCACGGAGGCGTCACGCTAGCCGTGAAGGAGAACCAGGTTTACCCCGAAAAGTTGCAGGCTAACGGGGCTCTGGTGAAACTGTGACAGGCCTAGCACGTCGGCAGTGGATTATTTATTGCTACAGAAACTAATAGAAAACTAATAAAACTAAGTTGCGCAATACTAGACAAGAGCCAGTCGTCCTAATCGTTGCCTGCCTCGTCCTTCTGTCTCAGTCCTATCGGCGTATTGCTGAGCAGGAGACTCCAGTGTACTTGGCTCTAATTGTGTGTTATGTCTAAGCTGCTATCTAGATCAATTATAACTGACTTAACAAATCCACCTCTTCTTCTTTCCAGTATTTTTGGTCGAAGAGACTGTTTTCATGACATTTTGACCAGTAAGATATCAAAAGGCATGTCCAAACTTTCTCCTTTTTAATTTGTCCCACGAATCAAGAGCTCTCGAATTGCATTGCTGGTTGTTTTGTTTTGTTTTGTTTGTATTTGTACCGTACTCGTTATTTTTTTGTGAGCTGTCAGTAACGCCACGGTGGGAGTATGTGTTGTTTCATCTTGATCTGTCTCGACTGACAGTGGTTTATCTCCACTGCTGGTGCAGCAAACAGAGTCAGTCACCAGTCCCAGGGTGGAGGTTGAGACCACATCTCTCCATGAAGGAACCGTCCAACTCCAGTGTGATTATGTGTGTGATTAAATGTCATCTCAAAGCAGCAGTTTTAATACTTTGCGGTTATTTGGCGCAATAATGCAACGGTGAAATTTATCCCTTCTCAGTCACCTGGCCAGGTCCGAGAAGTCCGTTGTAGTCACTCTCCTGGCTGGGTGACTGGAACGGATAATTGTCACCGTCGTATTACTGCGCTTACTGATCGCAAAGATAGAAAACTGCTGCATCGAGATCACTTTCAATCAACAGGGCTGTGTAACTTCAGAGTGTTAACGTAATAATCTTTTCTCATGAAAATTGAAAATCTCTTTTTTTTTTCTTAGAACACGGTAGAGTGGAAATCGATCACTCTTATTCTAATGGGCAAAATCTTATCTGTGCGAGGTTGCTTCTGTTTCTTCTGTATTGTATAATGACATGAGTAAAGGTCTTCGTGACACTCTCACGACCAAACTGTATACGACATGTCCAAGAAAGCCTCTTTTTTGTTTTACATTTATTTTTTTCCAGATTCAAAACCTATTTAAATTTCTTCAAGCCCGGTGGGCACTCCGGTATTTCTTCTCTAACCATGTTCTGTCGTCTGCTTTCGTCAACATTTTCAGCCCCCTTACCCCTCCCCCTCCCCCCTTTGCCCCTTCCTCTGGGTTCCAGACTCTTTCTGCAGCCTTTCTACTGCTACTCCTTGGCTCCTTCTTATTGCTGTCTTTCAGCCATTCCCTAGATTTTATGGTAAGTAAGATCTACAACAAGCTGTCTCGGAATAGATCTAAAAAATCTCGGAATTCGCTTGTACAAGTTGCGAACGTTAAAGATCTCTTGGTGGTCCCAAAACCGAGACGAGTAGGCTTTAACAATACTATTATAGTTCCTACCAGACTGAAATTAATGTGTAACGTGCCCTCATATTATCTTATGCAGTTGCGAGTGCGGTAAAACACCAAAACAAACAAAGAATACTATCGTTATCAGCGGCAGACCCTTTTAACGGTGGGGGGGGGGGGGTGGGGGGTGGAGGGGGGTGCTTTTACATAGCAGATTTTGGTCTATGTGTACGTGTCCAGTGGGGGGGGGGGGAGCGGCGGCTAGGGGTGCTAAGTAAGTGGTCGTTATCCTATTTAGAGAGTCCAAAAACATTCTAGACATTGAAACAACCTTGACTTGTAAGATGAACACACGAACAGTGCGTGGACATTAATTTTCCCTCGAGTCCTAACAATGGGGACTCATCCAACCGTGCATGCTTTGGTATCAAATGAAAAAAATGAATTGCTCAGGTAGTAATGTTTTGAAGTACATGCATTCCTTGACCAAGTAGCCACTGCATACTTCATTAAATACACGAGCAACTTTATACAATTAAATTTCCATATCAATAAATTAAATAGTTAGGCCAGGTCAGACCACGATGACTTGACCCAGGCCATGAAAATTCCGGAAAAATCCTCGGATTGGAGTTTTGAATAAAGTCGAGGCCTGAGGTAAAAACAAACAAAACAACAACAAAAACGTGAAATGTGTATGTTTTGTCCTATCTAAGGACAGACCGACCGTTCAATGGAGGGCGCACAGGCCTCGTTTCTTACATGTGCCGAGTCCCCGGCCTTGTTCTTATCTCTTATCATTCCTTACAGATGTTCTGCCATCTCCGGTGAAAATGATAAATTCGGTGGGGTGTTTTAAAATTCACGGCCGGTGTCAAAATTATTAGATAGCATTTGTATAGCGTAAATCCCCGCTCAACAGAAAACTCTATGCTCCCCACAATCTATACTATTACCCTAGTAGACCTGAGAGCATTCTGAAACAAACTCAACTTTCTGGGAAGCATACAGTGCAAGCAGCCATTTACAGGCGCTAAAACACTAACATACTGACAAGATCTTTCGCTGTCTGTGGCCGGGTACCCATTTCCACCTGGGTGAAGTGAGAAAAATTCGTGTAAAGTGCCTTTCCAAAGGACACAACGTCGGACCCACGGCTCGAATCCCCGAACCCGCAATGATTCAACGTCGGTGGTAATGAGCGTTAATAAGGTGATATTTCAGGCGACAACGGTGGGTTCTTAATAGTAGAAAAACTATAATGATATTTCAAACTTGACGTCTCGTTAGCATGTTTTGTTCACGCATTCTAGTCCCTAAAGATCGCTTGAATACATTCTGTTTAGGGACACTGCAATTTAAAAAAAATAAGCACAACTTCTTTATCCACGTTCATATTTCAACTGTTTTTTATGTGGGTTTTTTTTGTTGTTCTTTTTTATAGATAAAATATTCTAAACGCTCTCAAGAACCTTTCGAGGGTTGGGGGCTCCACTGGCAGGTCCTACTTCTTCACTTTTCCTCTGTTGTGTCTATCTGTCTGTCTTACTTTTTCAAGCACTAAATGGCCATTATTGTATCGATGCTCTTCTCTTTACACAAACAACCCCCCCTCCCCCCTCCCCGACCACACCCCCATGACAAAAAGAAAGTCTAAAATTGGCCATCAGACGAAAGAGAAAGTAGAAATCTCTTAAACGCCTGTGTGTATTTCAGAATGACGCCATTGTACCTTGTGTCCGCCCTCCTCTTGGTGGGAGCCCCATGCCTGGTTCTTGGTGAGTCTACCAGTGTGTTTGATCGTCTATCTGTCTCTGAATGTTTTGCGTTGAAATGTGTCGTCTTAAAGAATGCTGCGGGTAGTTGGGGGGGTCAATGGTAGGTCCTACTTCTTCACTTTCCCTCTGTTGTTTCTGTCTATCTGTGTGGGTGGTTCGAGGGTGTCACTGGTAGGTCCTACTTCTTCACTTTCCCTCTGTTGTTTCTTTCTGTCTGCGTGGGTGGTTGAAGGGTGTCACTGGTAGGTCCCACTTCTTTATTTTCCCTTTGCTGTTTCTGTCTGTGTGGGTATTTGGAGGGTGTCAGTGGTAGGTCCTACTTCTTTTCTTTTCTCTCTTTTGTTTCTGTCTGTGTGGGTGGTTGAAAGGTGTCATTGATAGGTGCTACTTCTTCACTTTCCCTCTGTTGTTTCTGTCTATCTGTGTGGGTGCTTGGAGGATGTCACTGGTAGGTCCTACTTCTTCACTTTCCCTCTGTTGTTTCTGTCTATCTGTGTGGGTGCTTGGAGGATGTCACTGGTAGGTCCTACTTCTTCACTTTCCCTCTGTTGTTTCTGTCTGCGTGAATGGGTGGTTGAAGGGTGCCACTGGTAGGTCCTACTTCTGCACTTTCCCTCTGTCATTTCTGTATGTTTGGGTGGTTTGAGGAGGCCACTGGTAAGTCCTACATCTTTTCTTTCTCCTCTGTTATTTCTGTCTGTCTATCTTACTTTTTCCCAGCACTAAATGAACATTATTGTAGTGGTGTGCTTCTCTTTAATGAAACAAACAAACAGAGAGACAAACAAACTAGCAAATCAAGAATGGTTGTTCAGTTACTAGTCTCTGTGGTATGTGCAGGTATATTTGTGAATTTACGTATGTGTAGACCTAATACTACGTGTGTTCCACTGACGGAACACAATTAAGAGCACCTAGAAAGAAATTTAGATCTTTTGGTGAGAGAGGTGTCTCATTTTTTTGCCCTAAAAGTTGGAAATCTCTGCTTATGGTGTCAATGTATACAAGTATGTGTGTGCCATTGTGTTTATGTTTGTGTTTGTTTGTAAAACAGTATGAGTCAAAATGCAATTATCAAAAGTTTGGAAAGCAAGCAACATCTCACTGCGCACCAAGATTCGACTTTTTAACTCCAACGTCAAGTCTGTGCTCATCTACGGCTGCGAAACTTGGAAGTCAACGAAGACAGTACTGAATAAGGTCCAGACTTTCATCAACAAATGTATGATGAGTATTTTAAGAATTAAGTGGCAGGATAGAATAAAAAATGAAGAGCTGTGGGAAAGGACAGGACAATAGGATATAGAAGTAGAAATAGGACTAAGAAAGTGGCGATGGGTGGGACACACCTTACGAAAGCCCAGCGGAAACATCAAAAGACAGTCACTGCAGTGGAACCCACAGGGAGCACGAGGCAGGGGTAGGCCACGGGAAACATGGAGGAGATGCGTGGAAACGGACATGAGAGAAATGAAGCTCACTTGGAACGAGCTTGGAAAGATGGCTCAGGACAGAGATAAATGGAAGGAGCTTGTATGTGGCCTATACCCTGCTAGGGGTGAAAGGCATTGATTATGATGATGATGAGTCAAAATATGTTTCTTGATGAACACTCGAGTAAAAGAATAAATATGCTTTCTACATTAACAAGTACACAAGTACACATAGCCACTGTTTAACCACGCCCCCCCCCCCCCCCCCCCCACACACAATATCGCCCATTCTGTCAGGAGCCAAGAACTATGGGCAAGCTCTGGGACTGTCCATCAAGTTCTACGAGGCCCAGAGGTCCGGCCCCATCAACGACAACATTGTCCCATGGCGCGGCAACTCGGCCATGAGCGACTGCACTGTGGGAGGCTGGTATGATGGTATGTTATGTCATTTCTTTGTCAGAACTGTGGTGGGAGGGTGGTATGATGGTACATGCTGGGAGGCTGGAATGACGGTACGTCATTTCCTTGTTAGAGCCGTGGTGGGAGGGTGGTGAGACGGTATGTGGTGGGAGGGTGGTATGACGGTATGTTGTGGGAGGGTGGTATGATGGTATGTCATGTCTTTGTCAGAACCGTGGTGGGAGGGTGGTATGACGGTGGTGGGAGGCAGGAATGACGGTACGTCATTTCTTTGTCAGAACATTGGTGGGAGAGGGAGGTGATACAGTTTCAAAGAACTTTTTTCCCCCTTAAAGTCACGTTTGCCTTGTGCCTGACTGCTGTTTTTTGCTTATTTGATCAACGTTTTTCGCTAAAGTCCGTGCAGAAATGCCTTTTAGGTGACATAGAAGGTGCAATTATAAAAAGATAAGATATTTGTTGGGTTTTTTAAAGGGGGGGGGGTTACACCTTAAGGCTATCTCGCTTATTAGAGGACCGAATTTTACCTTATTTCATGCATATAACGAAGATAGTTTGGAGTCTTAAAATCCGTAATCAAATTTGAGAAAAAAGGTTTCATTTCCATGGATACGGCGGCCATATCAGATTTTGTTGACATGTCGTACGTAATGAATACCACACTTATCGCTCATGGAAAACAATTGTTGTTTTTTAATGCTGGTTAGCATTAGCAAACATTAGATCTAAAAATATGTCTGTTGATTTTTTCGTAAACGGGTTAGAACATTTTTAATGATTTTTTTTGTGAGGTAATATTCAAATTTGCAAAAAATCCCTGAAAATCCACACTCCAGACACCACCAAAAAATTTTATTCTATTTATCAAAAATTCAATAAACCAGTTTTTGGTATTACTTTTAGACCTTTTCTTAATTCCTGAAAATTTCATGAAGATTGGATAAAAGATAGCGGGGTTATTTATATAAGTATAGGGAAAAATTGCGTTTTGAGATAACAGCAGATAAAGAAAAATAAAATAATTATTTTCTTCATGAGGAAATGGTGGTGACAAACATGCCCAGTATGAGAGGAAACAAGGCTTTTGAAGATTCCTTTGCGATAATATAATTATAGGGGAGGCTGAGACAGCAGCTAAAGATGCCTGAAACTCAAATTCCTTACTTTTTGAGTCGAATCGGGATTTTTTAGGTGTACCCCCCCCCCTTAATCAATGACGATTTTCAACATAGAGGGAAAAACGTCAATTTTTTCAATGTCATTTTTTTTTTCACTCGAACTCGATTTCGCCACGAAACCACGTTGGCGTTTTTTTGCTCTTTTTGTGTTCCCTGTTCCCTTTTCCCACATCTCACAAACGCTGTTTGCTTTCTCCCCTCCCCCCAAACCAACCCCCACCAACCAATACCCCCAACCACCCCCACAAACAACCCCCCCCCTTTCCCCTTTTGCCTTGCCTTGCACCTTCCAGCCGGAGACCACGTCAAGTTCGGACTCCCCATGGCTGCTACTACCCACATCCTTTTGTGGTCCCTGTACCGCTTCAAGGACGGCTACGTCAGAGCAAACCAGCTGAACCAGATGTACCATATGATTAAAACTCCGCTCAACTATTTCATGTCAGCCTGGGACGAACAGCACCATAGACTGACTGCCCAGGTGAGTTGTAATTTTTTAAGTAAAGTTTTACGACGCTCGCAACTAGTACTGCATAAGGTCATATTGTTATCATCGCCAACAGGGAAGTCCAAACGGGGAATCAGGCTTACTCAGCTCACCTTTATAGCCTCAACAGCACAATGTTTGCTTCGACTGTCAAGGCACCCCGAAAATAGCCGTTCACAAGAGAGTGAACGTACAAAAGAAGTAGAGAAAAAATCGATAGTAAGGATGAGGAAAGTAAAAAGCAGCAGTTCTCCGTATGTTGTTCCAGCACAGCATGGGCATGGCCCATTTACATTCTTACTGTGCATAAGAGAATGTTAATACCCCCCTTTGGGCATGGCCTAGAGACACTCCAGTCAGTAGCACTGCCCTTGGGGGGGGGGGGGGGGGGAGCTGGCTGCCCAGGTGAGAGACTGCGAGAAGTTGATCAGTACACCCCGCATTGTCAGGCATCGTGGTGAAATCATCATCGCTCTTCTCAAACAAGGCAATCGGAAAACTTTTCAGCTCAACACCTTTCATAGCCATTCTAAAACACTTTTTAGCTTAGAATTTACTGAAAAACCTTGATCGACGGCACAACAATGTACATGTACAGTTTCCATGAACATTACTGCTTGGAAAGTAATCAAACTTTGGCGGCCATTCTCTCGCTAATTTTAAACCTGACAACACAGAGCAACCCACCCCCCCCCCTCCTCCGTACCCCACCCCATCCTACAATTGTATAATAGGTCTGTGTCAATATGTTCAGGACAAACGCGTAGTTTTTACCACTGGGAACGACAAAGAAACAGGCGTTAAGACAATATCAAGCGCTGGTCAAAACTGACCTTGCGAATTTTGGAAAAACCATTTTTCGATTGTTCTAAGTCACTGCTCCCCAATTGTTCTAAGTCACTGTTCCCCAATTGTTCTAAGTCACTGTGCCCCAATTGTTCTAAGTCACTCCTCCCCAATTATTGTTTTAATACCCTGGCCCCATTGGCACGATCGGTATGGTTGGGTAGGCGGGGCTAACCAAATCGAATGCAGAAAACGACCATCGTGACACAAACCGAACTAAGTCGACGCGCCGACGGTGCCCCAAGAAAGCAAACCTCAGTGCTGTCTGGTCCTATCTCCATTTTAATAATAGTGAAAACAGTTTGTTCATAATAACAAAGAGTAAGCTACAGAAGAAGTCACCTTTTCAATGTTCAAAATAAAAAGGGGGCAGGGCAAGAAAGCACTGTGGTCGCGAGACCCTTTTGTTTTCAAGGCCGCGAGTTGGGACATCCGTTTGTACTATCAGTAAACCGGAAGCATGCCAGTTTGTCACAGGCATAGAGTTACCTCCTTTTAAACTAGAGTCCGTACGAGGTTTCGTGACACGGACACATTTGAGTTTGTTGGCGGCCATTTTTAATGTGGCTAAAAAGTTTGTTTACATTTGAGTGGGCGTGTCTCTGCTCTTAGTCTTATGTGTTTTATTTGATTCTAACGTTATGTTTTGATTCAAAGCGATTCTCTTAAAGGTGCAAGCATGTGAAACCTCTTGTCCCTTTCTGGATTAACGTCTTTCTGGTTCTGTCAGGCAGTTCAGTGATGTCTGTTTTCTTTTATTACATCATCTATTTTTAGTGCATAATATGTCTTATAGACACAAATAGTCACTCCGGGTTTCTTTTTTAAAACATAAAGAGCCATCAGTAAGGTTCTGGGCCATTTGAAGTTAAGGTTGACTAGCAGCTAGATATTTTTCACAATGGGCAGGAAATTTCTTTATCAAACTGAAACAGTGTACTTTTTATTGTTTTGTTTTATTAAATATTGTCCAAAAACACCTTAGTAAAGGTTTTTGTTTCAGTTATCACTACACTTAGTAGAAAAACAATTGACTAGGCTACAAAACAACGTTTAAGTTCACTTTTCTTATCTTTAGTGAGTCCAGAGTTGTCACAGTTGCTTTACTAATGTCCAAAATTAGACTTACTTAAAACAGCAATAGGAGGAGCTTTAGTTTAAGTGCTGTATATGGTCTACTTTAGTTCTTAAAATCAATATAAACCAAAGTTTAATACCGACATAAGAAAACACTACTTATAATCGACATAAGAAAACACTACTTATAATTTAGTATACTTTTTAAAAAAGTGAACATATGAATGAAAAATACAGTTTCCTGTTCAAATGTCACATGGGAAAGTTTAACTCGATTTTAAAAATACCAGTACATGTATTCATCATTTGTTTGGCTGAATTTGCTTTATTAAGAGCTTCATTGCATTCCTACACCTAAAGGCTGAAAAACTCTGGAATTTTTTTCCCTATGGCTCATCCTCATTTAATTTAATGGCAAACTCATTTATCTGAGGGAGGCCGGGGGGGGGGGAGGGGGTGTTGGTATTGGGATACGGGAGGAGAGAGAGGGTGGGATGGTTATAGGAGGTTCCCATGACACCCACATCTTTTCATACTTCTTTTTAAAAGTTCTATAGGCCCTATACGCTTTGATTCGGTCAATAAGAAATAAACCACCTCGTAGATAAAGTGCTGATGAACAAATAAAGGTTGGGTTTTTTTCTTCTTTTTTTTAAAGCCCATATCTCTATCTCTATCTATTTAATAATACATTTATTTGTAGATCTAGTTGTAGAAAGAACGCCGTATTATTGCAATTTAGTAATTTAGATATAGTACGCCACGGCGCCCATGTAAAAAAAAAAAATCAACAAGAACCAAGCCTCGCCTGTCGCGTATGAGAGAGAGAGAGAAAACATGCCTAGCCCATTGCTTTAGCATGAACTCCTTCACACAACTTGCCACAAAAAATATGGACGCCGCTGTCAAATGTGGCCATCGCGCAGCAAGGCGAGAGAGGGGCGTACAGTATCTAGTACATTCTATGGTCACAGGCCAAACCAGTCACGAAAACGTGCCAAATGCCTTTAAACCTTAGCAAAACTTTTTTTTAAACGAATCTTTTTGTGTATGTAAAAGTGCACTCAAAAATGAAAATTATAATGCTTGACAAAGGATAAATAAAATGCGGACTTCCACGATGTTGATCTATGTTGTTTCTTTTATACAATGTACTTTAGATACAAACATTGATACAAAAACACACGCAATGTAAATTATCTAAGACCATTTAACTCTTCAAAGCCAAGCGAGGACGACAAAGAAAGAAGTGGTCAGACAACATCAAAAAGTGGACAGGCATGACCCTGGCTTCTTGGTGCAGGCCTCTGATGGCCTGTGACAAACTGGGCCTGAGAATAATAATAAATAATAAAATGACCTTAGCAGTTGCGAGCGCCGTAAAACCCTATACTATACAAATAATTAAAAGCATTTGTATAGCACGTGTCCCCACTCGAAAGCAAGTTCTATGCGCTTTACACTATAATAATATAACTAGGCAAACAAACTGGGCAGCCCCCACCCCACCCCCAGTCAACCAACCACTCAGTGGACACAGAGTATATGTCACTGCTCCCCCCCCCCCCCCCCCAACACCCCCTCCCCCACAGGTCGGAGATGGTGGCACTGACCACAACTACTGGGGACGTCCGGAGGACATGAAGATGTCCAGGCCCTGCAAGTACGTGGACAGCAACCACGTGGGAAGTGACGTGGCTGGAGAGACGGCAGCATCGCTGGCCCTGGGGTACCTCACCTTCAAAGACAAAGGTCAGTGGACCTACCTGTGTTGTGTAACTGTAGAGCTGGGCGAAGAATTGATTCCTCGATCGATTCCCAAGATCAATAATGCTTCGGAAGAAAGGTTCCGACTCCCTTTTACGTAAACCATCGGTTACCAGTTACTTTTAATATTTGAAAAAAATTCCTTTTTTTCTTTTTTTTAGAACGTATTTAAAAAGAAAATGAAAGTTTATGCTTCGTAAATCGTTCCGAAATCAAGGTTATCCTAAATCCTGAAGATGTCCGGAGCCAACCAGGTAACCACCGGAAGAAATCACATCCTTAGAAAGTAAGCAATTGGGTTCAGAGTCGATTCATACGATTCCTATATTTCAATAATCGGGAACCAAGCCGCCCAGCACTATGTAGAGCTGGGCGAGGAATCGATTCGGAATCGATTCCCTCGGGTAATGCTACAGAGGAAAAGTTCCGATTCTTCTTTTTACGTAAAC
>NW_004797477.1:413772-414079 GCF_000002075.1 Aplysia californica | reverse complement strand
ATCTCCCCATCCCCACTCCCTCCCCTCCCCTTCCCTCATCCCATCCTCCCCCCTCCCACAGTTCCTGTGTTGCCAACAAGCCATGCAGCATTGGTGACGCAGGCAATAACCCTCACGTCTTGCTGGGCGCTGTCGTAGGAGGACCCAATGCCGACGACTCCTACACAGATACCCGCGGCGACTACGTTCACAACGAGGTGGCTACAGACTACAACTGTGGCTTCCAGGGATCTCTCGCTGGTCAGTTCACGGGAGGGGAAGGGGGAGGAGGGGAGGGAGGAGGAGGGAGGGAAAAGGGGGGTGGAGG
>NW_004797477.1:395746-412720 GCF_000002075.1 Aplysia californica | reverse complement strand
GAGAGAGAGAGGGAGAAAAGGCTACGTCCTCGAGGAGGTGGCTTCAGACTACAAGGGGGTGGGAGAGAGAGAGAGAGAGAGATTGAAAAGATGAGAGGATAATGAACAGAGAAAAAAAGTAAAATATAATGTAGTATATACATGTGTGTTCTTACAACAATAACAACAGTAGCAACTAGAACAAGAACAATAACAACAATAGCAACTAGAACAAGAACAATAACAACAGTAGCAACTAGAACAAGAGCAATAACAACAATAGCAACAATAACGACAACACCAAATAGCAACAGTAACAACGATAACAACAATAATAGAAATAACAAAAGTAACAAGAACAACAATAACAACCGCAATAACAACAAAAACAATAATAGAAATAACAACAATAGCAACAATGACAACAATAACAGCAGTAACAAAGATAATAAAAATAACAACAATAGCAACAAAAACAAGAACAGTAACAACAATAGCAAGAGTAACAACAATAACAATAGAAACAACAACAATTGCAACAAGAACAAAAGCAAGAACAATAATAACAACAATAGTAACTATATCAACAATAGCAGCAACAGCAACAATAGTGGCAAGAACAACAACAGCAACAACAACAACAACAACAACAACACATAACATGCTTTGTCTGCTGCTGTTGTTTCTCAGGTATCCTGCACTTGCAACAACATCACACAATGCCATCTACAAACAACAAGTGTCCTTGCCGCCATTAACACGGACCTACGTCACAACTGCACTGACCAAGACCTACGTCAAAACTTCCATGACCAGGACCTACGTCACAACTTCCCTTACCCGGACCTACTTCACATCGTAGACGACAGCCCCGTTACTTTAAATGAAAAATCATTCTGAAGTATAGGGGTTGAATAATAAAATTTATCATTGAATTTCGTCAGTGAATGTAACCCCCTCCCCTCCTCCCCCTCCCGCCCCTATCGTTATTAAAAGTATTAAAGATATTCTACCAACACATTGCAACAAGAGAGTTTCGTTATCTGTGTCACCTTAAGCTGCCACAAGGAATCTATCTATCTATCTATCTATCTATCTATCTATCTATCTATCTATCTATCTATCTCATTATCTGTCCCGTTCGCTTCGTCTATATGTATATGTCTGTTTGTATGTCTGCCTGTCTGTCTGTCTGTCTGTTTGTCTATCTGTCTGCCTGTCTGTATCTACCCCCTCCTCCCTTCCAATTCCCATCTTTCTCGGTCTCCCCCCCCCCCACCCTCTCTCTCTCTCTCTCTCTCTCTCTCTCTCTCTCTCTCTCTCTCTCTCTCTCTCTCTTTCTCTCTCTCTCTTTCTCTCTCTCTTTCATTAACACACACACACACACACTCACACACACACACACACACACACACACACACACACACACACACACACACACACACACACACATACACATCCACAAACACAACAAACGCAGGTACACAACACACAACACACACACACACACACACACACACACACACACATACACACACACACATACACATACACAAACACAACAAACGCAGGTACACGACACACAACACATACAACAACAACAGCAACAACAACAACAACAACAACAACAACACCATGCACGGACAATCGGAAACAGGTCGTACAGCCATGTAATTTTATGTGGTTTTGAGCCCCAGATAAGGAAGTTTTTTTCTTTGCATACTCTGTTGTTAGCAAAAACACTCTCGTTCGATTCCCACTGCCAGTTTGATCAAATCATACACCCCCAGCCATTTCCTTAATCATCAGAGTTTTGAGTAGCACTGCCACTTTTTAAAAAACTGTACAGAAATAATTAAATCGAAGAAAACAGCTCTTTCTGCGATTTGGCAATTTTTGGGGGGTTTTTTTTTTGGCTCAACACCTTTATGTCTCTATGAAAACAAATTTATGTCTGAATTTTTATAGAAAAGCGTTGATTAAAGGCATAGAAAATTAAATCTTCACTACCAAAGGACTCTCAAGTTACGGAAATTACTTCCGAAATCCGTTGACCCCCACTTTCTTCAATGAGAAACACCTCGACTTCTATTCAAGACAGATGGGTATTTTTCCATTGAATTTAAGAGAGATGAATAAGCTTTTATGATGATACATTAACTCGGCATGTCCAAAAATTGACGAGTGCCTGATTTCACCGTGTAGCGGTCGTCTCCCATGCGGAAAGTCTAGGTTCGAGACTCAGTTCCGACACGTATCCCTCCTGCTCACCCAGCAGTAATGGGTGGCTGATTTCGAGTTGGGGAAGTAAAGGCGGCGTAGAAAGGAACTGGACACCCTACCACTATATGCCGAAGGTCCAGTAAGTTGTCTCACTAACAAGGTAATCCCCAAAGTCTGGATCGGATGCGGGAACAATTTTACTTTTGTCTACTGGAGGGCAACACACAAAGACAAAAAGGAGGAGAGAGGAGGATAAATGTGAAGCATTGTGTTGAAGTCAGGCGCTCGTCAAAATAATGAAATCGAAGAAATGGACATTACTCCGCCATTTTGGCAATGTTTGTCTAAATTGTATTTTTTTAGCCAAACACCTTTTATGTTCATACGAAAACACACATTTCCAAACAAAATTTTATTAAGAAACCTTGTTTAAAGGCACAAAATATGTAATTTTCAGTTTTCAAGGACTATTAAGCTATTGAAGTTACCAAATTTTGGGGGCCATTTTCTCATTAATTTAACCACTGAAACCAGGCTACCCCACCTTCTTCAATTGCAAATATCTTGACTTCTGTTCAAGCTAGATTAATATTTTTTTTCACGGACAGCAAAGCTGAAGAGTAAGCTTTCAGATAATATCAATAACTCCACATGTCCAAAAATTGACGAGCGCCTGATTCCACCACGTCGTGACACAAATGATATTTGATGGAAAAGAAGAAGGAACTATCCACATTAGAACTCCCGCCAGCCACACTCCAGCGAGTTTCTGTCCATCATTCTGCCCATGTTCCCGATCTTCGCCTCTCACTGCCACTGGCAGTGGCAAAGCTAGAGAGAATGGTATCTAACACTATTTTGTGACGACATTCTATCTGAGCTTCACTGGTTGTACGAGGCAGCCTGCACGATCAAGGTCATCATGTGTTCATTTCTCAGACCACTCGCACAATACACATGTTTTGGAAGAGAAGAACGTACCGCAACACCATAGACGTCGGTTTTCAGAGAAGCTAACTTGCCTGAAGGAAGTAAGTTAGTTTAGCGAAAGTTTTACAGTGCTTGCAACTGCATAAGTTTGTGTTATGAGCGCACGATGGTGGAAATGAGAAACAGTAAAGTTGATCTGCCCGGCATTTATTTTTAGTAAGGTTTTACGGCACTCACAACTGCATAAGGTCAAATGAGCACCAAGGGGTGGATGTCAAAAGAGAAGTCTAAAAGGGGAACCAGGCTTACTCTGCTCACCTCGCTTGCCTCAACAGCACAATGTCTGTTTCGACTGTCAAGGTACCCCGGAAATAACAGTTCACAAGAGAGTGACAAACATACAAAAGAAGAAGAGGACAAATAACGATAGTAAGGATGAGGAAAGAAAATGCAGCAGTTCTCCCTATGTTGTTCCGGCACAGTTTGAGCGTGACATTGATAAATCAGCCAATTTTCAATTCTACTGTACATAAGAACATGTTAATATACCCCCTTTGGGAATGATCTAAAGATTGTATTCTTATTTACTTTCTTACTCTCTTATTCCAGGATTAAGGATGTAAGTCATTGGTCTGAGAGCAATGATGGTTTTAGAATAATAGTGGTGATGATTGATGATGTGAGATTGCGTTTAAGTAATGTTATCTTTAGTCCTATCTTCTTCTGCTCCAGTAAGTTACGAGGGACGTGGGTACCCTCTATGAGGTTCCCTACTGGAACCAATTTAACGGTCACCGTAAAATTCCGAAATGATAGGCACAGTCTCTGCTTAGGCGAGTGTTAGCCTATTCTATCGGGCCAAGACAAAGTGACGAGAGGAACCATACAAGTGCCCTTCTTCTGAGTATGGACGTGTCACCCTAGCTCACCGATACAGGCCTGTACAACACAACACTTTCTCCTCCCCCAAAATTCTTCACTGCGGGCTCTCGTGGCCTAGAGGTTTAGGTGTTCACCATTTCATTCAAAGGTCCTGGGTTCGAATCCGGGTAGCGACCGAAAAATATTCTTCTCTAGAGTTGTCTCCTTTCACCTCCTTTCCTGCTCTCTAGCAATGTTCTGTCGTCTGATTTCATTTCTTATTTCTGCCCCCACCCTCTCAGCTCCTTTGCCCCCTCCTCTGGGCTCCTGGCTCTCTGTGCAGCCTGTCCACTCCTTCTTTTTAGCTCCTTCTTACTGCTGTCTTTCAGCCACACCCCTGATCTTTTGGTAGGAAAGATCTAGACCTAACCTTCTCGGACAAGGGTGAAAATTCTCGGAGGTCCCGAGAGTAAGTTGTGCTCGTTAAAGATCCCTTCGTGGTCCAAAATCGATAAGAGTAGGCTTCGGCCGCCACCAGGGAAAAAATTCAAAATTACCTACCAACTGAAAAGTGTTTGGTGTGTCCTACGCGCTCATATGACCTCATTCAGTTGCGAGCGCCGTAAAACACCTACTTATCACCGAAAAAAAAGTCTATTTTTAATACAAGAGCCATTCTTGTGAGTGAGGTGTGGCCCCAGCTCACCGGGTCCAGGCCTGTACAGCACAACACTAACTTTCTACTCCCCAGCCAAACTTTTTCACTGCTTTCTCGGCACTCAGAGATCTCCATTTTGTCGCTTTTAAGGGCAAGCGGGCTAACCCAGATTTCGAGGGTTTCCAGAAATCTTGACCTACACAAAAAGTGGGCATTGCCCTGCCTATAGGAGAAGTTTGGTTTCATTAGTGTTTATATTTGTTTGGTTATAGATAAAACTCTCCCTGTCTTTTAAAGAAACTGACAACAGGAGCAAAATCTTTACCTTCGTTTTTCTCAAAACAGCATTTTTTTGCGATAGTCCCGTAGTGCTTAAAAGCGACCGTTTAATGTTAATGTCGCAGTTTTACCATCTTTTTCCTGAAACTAGAACAGGCTGATCACGCCTCTGTAGCTGACGCTTTCAAGAAGTAAAAGTTTGTGTTTTACCCAGTTTTTAATTAACAAACTTTACATTTCTCAAACACATGGATTAGTTTGCTTCATATCTATAAACTTACAGTCCCTCTGTTTCAATTTTACTTCTTCGAAGTTTTGCTGAAATTAGCGCAGAATTGACCGAGTTAAAATCCTTTAAGTGGATGCTATCTTCTTTTTGTTTTAGACACCCTGTATTATAAAAGCAGAGGATACAGCCCTGTTTGAGAACACGCTTTTTAAAAAAATCTTTCTAATATTGTGAGAGAAGTAAAATTGAACAGCAGCAAGGCAGGGCCTCGAGATGAACGCCAACAAAACAAAAACCTAAAAATGGCCAAATCAAAATCTTCTGGAAAAACAACAGACATAATCGAAAGTGGGGAGATAATCGAACAAATACACCAATTCAAGTATCTAGGGGCAACGATCACAGATGATGGAAGACGTGAAAACGAAATAATAAAAGAACAGAAATTGCCCCCCCCCCCCCCCCCCCAAAAAAAAAAAAAAAGTTCAGACAAATATACAAACTATTTACGTTCAAGCAAAATTATCTCTAGAAAATGCTGGAATGCTACACCTTTCCCATATTCCTACATGGCGCTGAGACCTGGACTTTACCAAAGAAAGAAAAAAACAAAATATCTGCGTTTGAGATGTGGTGCTACCGGAGCATGGCCAGAACGAACTGGAAAAAAACCAAAAACCGAACAATGAGGTGTGTCAGATTCTCCACATAAACCCTGTTTAACAAAATAAAATGTAGAAAGATACATTACTTTGGTCTCTTAAGACATCCCCAGACCATTGTGAAAGAAGTGCTCAAAGAAAGGATGTGGGACAGGAGAGCTAGTCTAAGATATCGAATGAAAGTGGGGGTAGGAATAAAAGGGGGGTGAGGGTGGATAAGTGGTCCAACATAAATAACCGAGGGTAGGGGTGGAATAAAAGGGGGATTGGGGGGGGGGCACATTCAACCTCATACCCCTGCACTAATAGGAATAAATCGGTTTATTTCTCTTTCAGTGAATAAAAGAACAAGAGATCATGAAATTTTTGTGATTTTAGTAAGTTACTGTGACAACTTTTCCCATTTACGAACAAACCAGTTTCATTAAAAATTATAAACCAAAGTACAAAAGTTTTAAAACGCACAGAAAATTGAGGTAGCCAACCCCGGCACTAGTACTAATACTGAGGGTAATTTGCCATTGACACCAACAAAAAAAAAAGAAAAGAAGTTTCATTCAGATATCTTGATTCTAGATATAATGTTACGCATGATCAGCAAAAATACTGAAGATTAATAAGCGGGGGAGGGGGGGGGTCACGCTTATTCGATACCTTAGAGTAAGAGAAGAGAAATGGAAACATGGATGGACAGCATAAGAACATGGAGTGGACTGGATATGGCAGAATGTGCAACAGCAGCTCACGACCGTGAAAGACGGAGGGTCATACGTCATCCTCTGTCGAAGTTGAAATTAACATCTCACTAATTGAACCGTGTATTTTCCCCAGGGTGCTTTAGTCGGTGGTCCTTAAGAAAGCGGAGAGTACAAAGATGATCGACTGAACTCTATCCTCAACGAAGTGGCCACGGACTAGAACTCAGGATTCCAGCCTAAGAATCAATTGCGAGCGCCGTAAAACCTTATTAAAAATAAAATTAAAGTTTTGCGGGAAATTGGACCTGGCGTTATTTGGCATCGTATAGATATGAAGCGAACCGGTCTACGTGTTTGAGAAATATAAAGTTTGCTAATTTCTACTTTCCGGGTAGGTATTACAAAAACGCAGAGGGAGTGGTGGTGGGAAAGAAGTCGGTGGAACAGGGAATTATCTTGTCCAGATGGCAGTTAGGCCAGTGTTGACGGTAATTCTAAAAAACAACACCATAATACGTACGACAACATTATTCAAATGACGCACTCTATTAAACTTACTTTCTTTTAACAAAACAAAGAATATTGAACAGGATTTGTGATAATATATTTAATAATAATATTATTATGCTCAAATTTTGATGAATGCATTATTTCACAGTAGAAACTTTTCTTTCCCTTTGCATTCTCCAGGAAGCGTTAATATAGAGAGATAGCCTCGTCTTTGCTTCCTGATCACGTGGCCGGGTTCTCTACTTGGAGTCACCAACCCACGTTGAGTTCAGGACTTGCATGGACATTTGTTGACGGTGGGCGGCAGGTTCTTGGTTAATTCAAGATGAACGATTCCTGAAGACAGAGGACACACTCTTAGCGTTAGAAACTGTGACAACGTTACACTGAGTTTGTTTGTTTGTGTGTTTGTATGTTTGAGCGTTTGTTTGATTGATTGGTTGATTGATTGTTTTTGTTGGTGTAATATTATTATTTTTGTTTTTGTTTTTGTTTTTGGGTTTTGGAGTTGTTGTTTTTATTGTTTTTTGCGCGCAGGTTGGGGGTGGAGTTAGTATTGTTGTTGTTTTTCTTTTGTTTTCAACAGCATCTTTACTGCAAGAATTGTGCGTAGTCTTCAAATTCTGACGTCAAGGGTCAATACTTATCATATGAGAGGCATCTTGGTGGAATCAGGCTCTCGTCATTTTTTGGGCATGTAGAGTTATTGGCATCATCTAAAAACTTGTTCATTTGTCGTTATTTGGATGCAAAAAATATCCATTTATCTTGAATACAAGTCGTGATATTTGCAATGCAAAAGAAGGAGGTGGGGGTGACCTGTTTTCAGAGGTAAAATTAGTGAGAAAATAGCCGCCAAAGATTAGTTATTTCCTTAGCTTAAGAGTCCGTGGTAATTGAAAACTTGCATTTTTTGTGCCTTTAATCAACGTTTTTAAGAAAAATTCCACTCGGAAATGAGTTTTTTAAAGGGTATGAAAGGTGTTGAGCCAAAAAAAAAAAATTGATAAAAATTCTCATATCTGTGGTAAAATGCAAGTTTTTTCACTTTGATTATTTTGACGAGAGCCTGATTCCACCACGCTAACTCACATATAGAACCCGCGGCTCAGGCACAACAGGGATACGATTCTCTTGACTAATATGGAACGTAATGTCCTAGTTCAATTCAGAGGGCAAATTATGTATTTCGATAACTAAATACAGGTTTATCTAGCAGTTTTTGCTACGTTCCAGTCTACGACCATAGTGACATTGATAAGATTTTGTCTGTCTCAGGCTTTGAGGCCCCCCCCCCTCTCCCCCGTCCCCACAGGGCAGTGCTACTGACTGAAGTGTCTGTAGGCCATTCCTAAAGGGGGGATATTAAGATGTTCTTATGCACAGTAGAATTGTAAATGGGCTGATTTATCAATGTCATGCTCATACTATGCCGGAACAACATTGGGGGAACGGCTGATTTTTCTTTCCTCATCCGTACTGTCATCATTTTTCCTCTACTTCTTTGGTATCTTTGTCACACTCTTATGAACTCTTATTTCCAGGGTGCCTTGATAGTCTTGTGCAGTTGAGGATAGAGAGGTGAGCAGAGTAAACATGATTTCCCCCCTTCGGACTTCTCTGTTGGCATTCACCCTTTGGCCCTCATATGGCCTTAATCAGTTGCGAGCGCCGTAAAACCTTACTAAAACTAAAACTAAGGTTTTGCGGGAAATTGGACCTGGCGTTATTTGGCATCTCAGGGTAGGTTTTCTCAATACACAAGAGCTTGTGAACCAAAAGTGTCCTGCTTGTTCAAACGAAGTCAAAAGTTGGAAAATTGAATAGGGAACAAATTCTAATGAATCAACTAATTAAAGAATAAAAACATAATTGGTTGAACACAGAAAAGGAATAAACGTAGAAATCAGTGGGAACAAATTAGAAATATGGATAGGTGAATGCAGGACTCAGTGATAATGTTAAATACTATATTACGGTTTGGGCTAACAAATAATTAAATATTTTGTAAAAATCTCAAAGAAAACAATATACGAGTAGATTAAGTTGTATACCGACAAACATCGGCGATCATCTTTCTCTTTTCATTCCTTTGCTCGGATGCTCTTAAAAAAGCTACGTTTCCCTGATCTTTCCCAGTCACCCACTTGTTCAGGTTCCCCAAGTAGGTTGCCCTGGGCCTACCCCTGCCTCGCTTGCCCTCAATCTTGCCAGTGAGAGCAAGATGTTCGAGACCCTTATGTCTATTCATGTGCACTAAAAACTGCATTTGTCGTTTTCTGACGGTTTTTAACAGTGAGTGCCCCACGTGGGTTTCATCGAGCTCAACCTCATTTGATTTCTTTTCCGTCCACGATACTCTTAGCAGCCTCCTAAGATTGTTGAATGATAATATAAAGAAAGAAAAACAGAAACTATAAAACAATTACAAATAACATTTCTGTTTCCAAACACTACGTTTTCCACTGACCTGCCAAAGCTCCCTGGAATCCTGAGTTATAGTCCGTGGCCACTTCGTTGAGGGTATAGTTCAGTCGATCATCTTTGTACTCACCGCTTTGTAAAGGACCACCGACTAAAGCACCCTGGGAAAATACACGGTTCAATTAGCGAGATCTTGGAGAAAGAATTTCCATGATTTTGAATAATTAATGTTGTTGACGTCAGAGGACAAATGTTAGATAATGTCAGAGCTCTTTACACCAACAGCAGAAGCTCAGTTCGAACGAAGGAAGGCAATACAGACTGGTTCAAAGTAAGATCTGGAGTACGACGGGGATGCGTTCTATCTCCCCTCCTGTTTATAATATATATGGACACAATAACCCAAGACGCAAACCAAAGCCCAGAAAGCCTTAATGACCAAAGTCTTATTCTTCCAAACCAACAAAGCCTCCAAAATCACACTACCGAACTGAACAACAGCTGCGAATAATTTAACATGAAAATAAGCACATCAATAACAGAAGTTAGGAAAGTGAGCCGAAACCGTAGTCCCCTAAACATCCATGCCAATAGTAAACAACTGAAACAGGGGAAGGAGTTTAAATGTCTTGACAGTTTTTGAAAACGTGTCCATAGACAGAAAATAGAAATGCCCACCCGAAAAGCCAACGCTGTCACCTACCAGCTCGCACCCCTACTATCTCATCCAAACATCTCCATGAACACTAAGGTACAGCTTATGACCTCAATTCATACCAACATTATCATAACCATTATGCTACCAGTGCCAGACCTGGACCTTAATATAACCCATGAAAGCAACATCACCGCATGCGAAATGAAATGTCCCCGCAAAACCTTTAACATAAAAAGACGAGACTTAGTGCTGTTGAGGCTAGAGAGGTGAGCAGAGTAAGCCTGAATCCCCGTTTGGACTTCTCTGTTGACATCCACTACTTGGTACCCATATGACCCTATGCAGTTGAGCGCCGAAAAACTTAACGAAAACAGGTGCGAGCCAGGCGAGCTACAGGTCAAACCTACAGAGCGACTCTGGGATCGGCCTCACAAACACAACACATGACTCACCACGAGGAGTTGTGGACTGGGCTTGGGGTCGTTGAGCTGAGCCTCGGTACAGGGCTTTGGCCGGTCTGGGCAAGACCTATGGATGGTGCAAATGTTGAGTCACTTTCAGCACGCTCTAGGTTGTTTAATTAGTCGCTTTTAAGCACAAGGGGGCTATCCCGAAAGATGCTGTTTTGAGAAAATCGAAGGTAAAGTTTTTGCCACTTGTTTATTTCCTTTAAAAAACAAGAAACAAGAAGAGTTTTCTCTATAATCAAACAAATATACACACCAATGAAAACAAACTTCTCCTTTAGGAAAAGGCAATACCCAATTTTGATGTAGGTCAAGATTTCTGGAACCCCCCAAATCTGGTTTAGCCTGCTTGTCCTTAAAAGCGATCAATTTAGATGTGGAACTTCCAATACATTTTTGTAAAATGTGTCACCTCGCGGTCGAATCAGGCTCTCTTCAATTTTTGGGCACGAGGAATTATTTGTATAATCTTAAATCTTGTTACTTTGCCTTGCTTTCGATGAAAAAAAGACCATCAAAATGTATCTTGAATTTTCAAGTTGAGATATTTGCCATTGAAGGAGATGGGGGTCGCCTGATTTCAGAGGTAGAATTAGCTAGAAAATGGCCGACAAAGTGTGGTTATTTCCATAGCTTGATAGTTCGTGGATTTTGAAAATGTACATTGTTGTGCCTTTAATCCAAGTTTTACAATAAAACCCATACTTGAATGTGTTCTTAAATGGACTTGATGAAGTCTTAAAAAAAGAAAATGTTGTTAAAATTGACAAAGAGAAGGAAAAATGATAATTTTTTTCAACTTCATCACTTTGACAATTGCCTCACAAATGTAGGTGTTTTTACGCCACCATCGACATACTTTAGATCATTTACGCGACGGACTTCCCACCTTGTCTGTCAGGGCTATCACTGGCTGAGAGATATACAACATCTCAACAGACAGACCCGGGCTGAGAGGGATACAACATCCCAGCAGACAGACCCGGGCTGAGAGGGATACAACATCTCAGCAGACAGACCCGGGCTGAGAGGGATACAACATCTCAGCAGACAGACCCGGGCTGAGAGGGATCCCAGCAGGAAGGCCGAGACACTCGGCACAACATTTCTCCACACTCCGGAATCAAACTCAGGTATCCTGAGTGCGACAAAGAAACCCTTAACGTTACACCCCTCCCTCTCTCTCTCTCTCTCTCTCTCTCTCTCTCTCTCTCTCTCTCTCTCTCTCCCCCTCTCTCTCTATCTATCTATCTATCTATCTATCCCTCTCTCTCTCTATCTCTATCTTTCTCTCTATCTATCTATCCATCTATATATCTATAAATCTCTCCCTCTCTCTTTCTCTCTCTTTCTCTCTCTCTCTCTTTCTCTCTCTCTCTCTCTCTCTCCATCTCCCTCCCTCTCTCTCTATCTATCTCTCTTTCCCTATATATCTATCTATCTATCTATCTGTCTATCTATCTATCTATCTATCTACCCTTCCCTCTCCCCCCCCCTCTCTCTCTCTCTCTCTTTCACTCCCCTCACACCCCCCCCCCTTCCCGCTTGTAAGGATACTTACGCTGCCCTGTGGTGTGGCCTCAGAGGGTACTTGGATCCGTAACCGATCTGGTAACTGAAGCAACCGCCGTCATGTTTGTTGTCGCCCAGAATGAAGTTGATTTGTTCCACTGCCCACTTCCGGTACCTCAACGTCCCGATCCCGGCCTCGGCAGCAATCAGGGCAAGGAAGGCAGAGTTACCTGTTCATAACAAGAAAAACAGCGCTGAAAAACAGAGTTATCTGTTCATAACAAGAGAAACAGTTTTACCTTCCAATAACAAGGAACGCAGAGTTACCTGCCCATGACAAGAGAAACAAAGCTACCTGTTCATAACAATAGAGACAGGGTTACCTGCCCAGATCAAGAGAAACAGAGTTACCTGCCAATAACAAGATAAACAGAACTGTCCATAACAAAAGAAACAGAGTTACCTGCCAATAACAAGATAAACAGAACTGCCCATAACAAGAGAAACAGAGCTGAAAAACAGAGTTATCTGCTCAGAACAAGAGAAACAGATTTACCTTCCAATAACAAGAGAAACAGGGTTACCTTCCCATAACAAGAGAAACAGGGTTACCTTCCCATAACAAGAGAAACAGGGTTACCTTCCCATAACAAGAGAAACAGGGTTACCTTCCCATAACAAGAGAAACAGGGTTACCTTCCCATAACAAGAGAAACAGGGTTACCTTCCCATAACAAGAGAAACAGGGTTACCTTCCCATAACAAGAGAAACAGGGTTACCTTCCCATAACAAGAGAAACAGGGTTACCTTCCCATAACAAGAGAAACAAAGTCACTTGTTCATATCATTAAAGACAGGGGTACTTGCCCAGATCAAGAGAAACAGAGTTACCTTCCCATAACAAGAAAAACAGAGTTACCTTCCCATAACAAGAGAAACAGAGTTACCTGCTCTGAACACACACAAAAACAGAACTATCTCCTCGGAACAAGAGAAACGTAGTTGCCAGCCCATAACAAGAGAAAAAGAGCTACTTGGTCAGATCAAAAGAAACAGAATGTCCTAGTCATAACCACAAAAAACATAGTTTCCTGCCAAAAAGAAAGAAACTGAGTTGCTTGTTCATTGTGAAAGAAGGAGATGACCAAACCAAAAGTAATTTGGAACGACAGGAACATCGCAATTGGCCCCAAGTTCACACACACACACGCACACACACACACACACAGAGAGAGAGAGAGAGAGAGAGAGAGAGAGAGAGAGAGAGAGAGAGAGAGAAGGAGAGAGAAAAGGAGAGAGAAAAAGACAGAGAGAGAGAGAGAGAGAGAGAGAGAGAGAGAGAGAGAGAGAGAGACACACAGAGAGAGAGAGAGAGAGAGAGAGAGAGAGAGACAGACAGAGGGAGAGAGAAACAGAAAGATAGAGAGAGAGAGAAAGAAACACACACATGCACCCACACACACGAGCGCACACATACACACACACACACACACACACACACACACACACACACACACACACACACACACACACACACACACACCAGCATATCTGTTGGCTCCCCACAAGCTCCTCCAAGCTAAACCACACGGCGTGTAGGGGATCTGACTGGTGCCTCCTGGGAGCCAAGAGCTGAAGTATCCCTCCACGTCGCGCCGGTAGTCTGCGTTGTGTGTTTCCTCGTACAGCAGCTCCTAGGCACACGAAGGGAAACACAGGGTGTGAGGAAAATAACGGGTCTCAGTGAGCTTGAGGGCGTTTCGAGACAAGGAAAAGTATTCCAGCCCAACCTCCTTCTCCAACCCCCTTCCCAAAAAAAATCCAGCAAACAAACAAGCAAATGAATGAATAAAAAAACTAATCAATCAATCAATCAATCAATCAATTAATCAACCTATAAATTATGAATAAATAAATCAATTAAAAAACCCGACAGAACGCCAGCTGAACTGCAGCATGATACACAAACACTACAAGGTTTTGGTAATGTGTGAAGGCTATGCCTCTGATTTAAAGTAAATCGGCCCTTTCTTTCAGACTCGTAGTTGTGTGGGTTCCCCCCCCCCCCCCGGTTTGGTGGCAAGGCATGACACTGTCCGACGCAGGTGACCCAACCAAAGTTATCCCCGAATGGAGAGATTTCCTGTTGAGTATCTCGGTCTTTCTGCCTGGATGATGTTGCCCCCACCCCCCCTCCCTCCCAGCCAGTGTTAATGACTGAAGTGGCTTCAGCCGTCAACCGAGCAAAATTCAAAATTCCTTATCAACTGTAAATAAAATTATGTTTAGTGTATCACGCTCGCTCATGTGACCTTATTAAGTTGCGAGCGCCGTAAAACACTTACAAAAAAACAGAAGAAAAAAAATGAGAAGAAAGTTACCTGACAGGCGACCTTCTTGTCGTCCCAGCCCAGCGCCCAGGCCCAGGCGGTCTCCACCCAGGTGCTGTTGGCGTCCTGGAGGTACTGTCTGTTGCCTGTGGCCCGGTACAGCCACATGCTGGCCTCACACAGCTCGTCCCGGTCACCGCTCGACCTACACAGACACCGCAGACACATGACAAGACATTGTGCAGGGCAAGGTAGGTGCAGACACATGGTGGGAAATGGGAGGACAATATGTACAGCCACATGATGGTCTCACACAGGTCGTCCCGGTCTCCGCTTGACCAGCACAGACAACACAGACACTCATGGCAGGACTATGTACAGACAAATGGGAGGGACAGGGGAGGACAATATGCACAGCCACATGCTGACCTCACACAGCTCGTCCCGGTCTCTTACACAAAAACCACAGACACATGATGGTGGGAGGGTAATATGTGCAGATACACGGGAGGACGATATATAAGACAATATGTACAGACTCATATGAAGACAATATGTACAGCCACATGTGAGAACAATATGTACTGCCACATGGGAGAACAATATGTACAGCCACATGCTGGCCTCCCACAGCTCGTTACGGTCACCGCTCGATCTACATGGTGGACCACACAGACACATGGGAGGACAATATGTAGGGCAATATGTACAGCTACGTTGGAGGGACATTGGAGGGCAATATGTACAGCCACGTTGGAGGGACATTGGAGGGCAATATGTACAGCCACGTTGGAGGGACATTGGAGGGCAATATGTACAGAAACATGGGAGAGACATGAGAGGGCATATTTTGTTAAACATTGCATTCTTTCACACGTCGCAGAAACATATTATACTCACTCTCACACTCACCAACCGAAATCTTCTAAATAGAGAGTCAAATTTAGCTGTCAATTTGAATAGTCTTCCCCTTTTATCCTCCACCACCTGATTTTCTGTTCTGTTTTTGTTTTGTTTTGTTGTTGTTGTTTTTCTTAGAGCTACCTCCAACTTTTGCTGTAATTTAAAGGTATAACTAAAAAGACACAACTGCCCAGTTGTTGTTGGGGGGAGGAGGGGTTTGGTTGTTGTTGTTGTTGTTGTTGTTGTTTTGTTTGTTTGGGGGTTGTTTGGGGGGGGGGTTTGGGAGGGGGAATAATCTAAAAATAAACTCAATTCGTATGGAAACAAAAGGCAACATTCTAATCTAAGTCAAAACGTGGAGGCTGCGATCCGATAGTTTGATTGACCGTCACGGGTTTTACGAGGGGCCCTCTATCAACTAAAACGACCATTCTCCCAACTCACGAGTAGAAAAAGGCGTCATCCCTGAACACTCCTCTGTTGTTCTTGGCGAAGGAGTAGAGGCTTTCAGCAGCTGTCAGCAGGCGGGAGGCGTAGTTTCGATCTGAGAGGAGGGGTGGAAGGGGGGGGGGGGTATACAGCAACAGAAATAGGTTATAGTCAAGGACGAATCCTCACCTAATAAATGCAGTCTCTGTTTGATCACAGACCATAGTCCTATTTAGCATCGATATGCCGTACTCTTCCGAAAAGCAAGATTTCCTAAAGCTTAGTAGGCAGTTCAAATCTTTCTAAATGAGGAAAAATAACTTTTACAAAGGATTGGTCTTTTGTTGGTTGTTGGGGGGTTTTTTTTGGGGGGGGGGGTTGTTTTGTTGTTGTTTTGTTTTGTTTTCATGTTAACCTGTCTGTAATCTGTAAAATTAAGAACGAGAGGTTGAGTTGAAAAAATATAACAACGATTTTAACAAAAATTTGCCCAGCAGAGCTGTGGGTAACAAAATAAATTCGGACCGAGAACATTGTAGAGTCTTCAATATCTACCAGTGTGATTTATTGCAGGCTCTCACAGTGGTAGATCTTCGTAAGTGGGTGGTTGGCGGAAGCTCTGGTGTGGTTTGCTTCTTCTTTCATATCAAACATCTACCGTCCTCATCTCCCCTTCTTCTTTTTTATGTTTGTTACTCTCTTGTAACACCTCCAATTTTTTGGCGCTCATACGACATAATGCAGTTGCGAGCACCGTAAAACCTCAACTAAGGGGCTCTCGTGGCCTAGAGGTTAAGGTGTTGGCCTCTCATTCAAAGGTCCCGGGTTCGAATCCGGGTAGCGACCGAAACATTTTCTTCTCTAAAATTGTCTCATTTCACCTCCTTTCCTGCTCTCTAGCAATGTTCTGTTGTCTGCTTTCATTTCCACTTTCTGTCCCCACCCTCTCACCTCCTTTGCCCCCTCCTCTGGGCTCCTGACTCTTTCTGCAGCCTTTCTACTGCTACTCCTTGGCTCCCCCTTACTGCTGTCTTTCTGCCACACCCCTGATCTTCTGGTAAGAAAGATCTACACCTAGCCTTCTCGGACAAGGGCGAAAAATCTCGGAGGGCCCGTGTGCAAGTTGCGCACGTTAAAGATCCCTTGGTGGTCTAAAATCGATAAGAGTAGGCTTCGGCCGCCACCCGGGCAAAATTCAAAATTTCCTACCAACTGAAAAAT
>NW_004797477.1:394544-395646 GCF_000002075.1 Aplysia californica | reverse complement strand
GCCAGTGTTAATGACTGAAGTGGCTTCAGCCGTCAACCGAGCAAAATTCAAAATTCCTTATCAACTGTAAATAAAATTATGTTTGGTGTATCACGCTCGCTCATGTGACCTTATTACGTTGCGAGCGCCGTAAAACACTTACAAAAAAACAGAAGAAAAAAAATGAGAAGAAAGTTACCTGACAGGCGACCTTCTTGTCGTCCCAGCCCAGCGCCCAGGCCCAGGCGGTCTCCACCCAGGTGCTGTTGGCGTCCTGGAGGTACTGTCTGTTGCCTGTGGCCCGGTACAGCCACATGCTGGCTTCACACAGCTCGTCCCGGTCACCGCTTGACCTACACAGACACCACAGACACATGACAAGACATTGTGCAGGGCAAGGTAGGTGCAGACACATGGTGGGAAATGGGAGGACAATATGTACAGCCAAATGATGGTCTCACACAGTTCGTCCCGGTCTCTGCTTGACCTACACAGACACCACAGACACATGACAAGACATTGTGCAGGGCAAGGTAGGTGCAGACACATGGTGGGAATGGGAGGACAATATGTACAGCCACATGATGGTCTCACACAGTTCGTCCCGGTCTCCGCTTGACCAGCACAGACAACACAGACACTCATGGCAGGACTATGTACAGACAAATGGGAGGGACAGGGGAGGACAATATGCACAGCCACATGCTGACTTCACACAGCACGTCCCGTTCTCTGCTCGACCTACACAAACACCACAGACACATGATGGTGGGAGGGTAATATGTGCAGATACACGGGAGGACGATATATAAGACAATATATACAGACTCTTATGAAGACAATATGTACAGCCACATGTGAGAACAATATGTACTGCCACATGGGAGAACAATATGTACAGCCACATGCTGGCCTCCCACAGCCGGTCACGGTCACCGCTCGATCTACATCGTGGACCACACAGACACATGGGAGGACAATACGTACAAGCACATGGGAGGACAATATGTAGGGCAATATGTACAGCCACGTTGGAGGGACATGGGAGGGCAATATGTACAGCCACGTTGGAGGGACATTGGAGGGCAATATGTACAGAAACATGGGAGAGACATGGGAGGGC
>NW_004797477.1:388172-392834 GCF_000002075.1 Aplysia californica | reverse complement strand
TATTAGGAGTGTCCCGCGCGCCCATATGACCTATGCAGTTGCGAGCGCCGTAAAACACTTTACAAAAACAAAACAAAACCTCAACTAAGACAAAAACAAGACAAAGAACTGGACGAACGCTCAACTAGACCCAAGCAAGTAATTGAAAGAGGAAGAGAAATAAATTAAATGGTCCCTTTTATGGAGAAGTATGCTACTCCAGATTTCAGAGGTTTCCAGAAATCTTGATCTACACCAAAAGTGGGCATTGCCCTACCTCTAAGAGAAGTTTGGTCTCATTTGATTGGTTAAAGAGAAAACTCTCCATGTCTTTTAAAGAAACTGAACAAGGTATAAAAACTTAACCTTCGATTTCTCTAAACAGTATTTTTCAGGATAGCCCCTTGTGCTTAAATGAGGTTGCTTAAGTTTAAAACAAACAAAAATTAATTCAAAAACAGATGGATAACAGCATGACATACTTCCCAGGATGGGTTATTTGTAAGGGTCATAACTCAGATTGAAGTTCATCACGTCACTTCTTGCTACTGCTTTGTTGTGTTGTCTCCCCTGGCGTGTCTTGCCAAACTGGTAGCATTGTTCTGACCCCTTCAGTTTCAAAGACGGTGCTACTCCGTGGGGCTTTTTTTAAGGACGAATTTTGCTACATGAGAATCTGGTGGATTCCTCACAACGGGAAAGCGCTGTGCATGAGATGTTATGGTAAAAGCCATGTTACCTGCACTGGGGGGGGGTGGTTTTGCTGTTGTTTTTTGTTGTTGTTTTGGGGGGTTTTCAAGGTGGGGGGGGGGTTAAGTGTAAAATTACTCTGCTGGTCTGCTGGTATAGGTGAAGCTAAAGAAAAGAAAGACAGAAGGAAGAAGACAAGGACGATACAACCAAAGAAGAAATGTGGGTTTTTTATCTACCAAGACGTAATAATATTATGCCTATGCCCGTCACTCTGTGAAATTGAAAAAGTTGTAAATCCTGCAAATGATCAACGGATCTGGTTGTCAGTTGCTGTCATATAACCAGATTGTTTTTCTCTTCTTCCAGTGCTGAAAGACGTTCTTGAAATATCTACTACAATGTGGGTGCTTTGGTGTGGTCTGCTCCGTCTATCTTATCAAATTTTAATATTTATCATCCTCAGCCTTCCTCCTTCTTTTCTATCTATATTACTCTTTAGTAACACCTTTATTCTTCGGCACTTATATGACCTATTTGTATTGCAAGTGCCGTAAAACTCTCACTAACTCATAGCGAGGTCTACTGCAGTTCTTTTAACATCCTAGCATGCCCATTGTCTCCCTTTGGCTTACCCAATGATAATGAATTCTGATATATACTGTCTCTAAGCTTACTGTTCTAAGTTTCCTTTGGCTTACACAATTATTATAAATATCTATTGTCTCTAGGCACACCAAAGATTTTTCACTTCTAGTAAAGAATGCTTCCAGTGAACTGTTTTCTGGTCACATGGCGAAGTCGTCACATACCTACAGTGATCTCGTCACAGTGATCTTGTTACATACTCAAACTTGTGAAAAACGTGTGGCGAGTTCACCGTGGATTGACAGGTCATGCCATCCTTTAATTAATAATATTTTTAAAATACAAAACCAGAGTTTATTCAATCACAACTTACACGAGTCAGCCATTCTGTTTCACATTTTAAAGAGAAAACGGACACATTTTTGGGTGCAATACTCGTCTCACGTTTTTCAGCTTTGTCGACTTCATCGTATGACGAGTTCACTGGTTCTCGTAAAGAATCTTTTGACATACACTACTGTTCTAAGGCCCTAGGCTTACCTCCCTTCCTCTTGAAGGTGATAGAGCCCAGAGCAAGGGCGGCGGCAGTCTCGGCCGCGATGTCACTTCCTTTCTTTTGCTGGTTGACCTTGGTACAAGGTCGCGCCATCGTCATGTCTTCAGGACGGCCCCAGAAATGATGGTCCGCCAGTCCGTCACCAATCTTCGTGGACAGATCAACGTTTGATAAGCATGTAAGGCATGGGAACGCTAAATCAATTTCAAATACGGTTTACAAGTTTTCTTTAATTCGATCTATTAACACAAATAGGAGGTTTTCATTAGCTACTTAGATATACGTAGAATATTGGACTATCAACACTTTGCCATCTCAAGACTCATACATTGTAAAAACTCTTGCCATCAAAGGCAAAGGCATTTTGGAGAAAATCCAAAAAAACTGGGCGGTAAACATGGCTGATCGGCGAGAAGAGGCGGCAAAGTGATGACGATGTAAGTCCACAGAAGAGTATTTGGTTTTCTATAAAGGGACTATAAACGTAGCTTTTTTGAGAGCATCCGAGCAAAGGAATGAATGGAAAACCAAGATCGCCGATGTCTGTCGCAGATCTGGCACTGGATGATGATGATGATAAAAGGGCACGGGGAAATTATCATTTGATACTTATAATAATATGTCTTGAATATATACACACAAATCTACAGTGGAATAACTATACAGTCCTTTAGGAGTCGAGGACATCTTCATATCTCTTCTTCTTCTTTTTCTTCTTCTTCTTCTTCTTCTTCTTCTTCTTCTTCTTCTTCTTCTTCTCCCCCTCCTCCTCACCTGTACAACAAGCTCCTTCTTGTGAGGATCCCAGGCTTTGAGGAAGTAGTCGAGCGGCCACTTGATCATGTCGTACATGTTGTTGAGCTGGCCCGCCTTGACGTAGCCGTCCTTGAAGGAGTAGAGGGACCACAGGAGGAGCGTGGTGGATGAGGCCATGGGCAGTCCGAACTTGACGTGGTCACCGGCTGCGGGTCACAGCAAGCAGATAGTTAGAGAACGTTAGGAGTACGCCATTGGCCGATATTTGTGAGGCAGCGTTGTGGAATCAGGCTCGCGTCAAAATAATCAAAATGACGAAACTTGCATTTTTCCGCAGGTTTGTGAATTTTTATCGAATTTGTGTTTTTTGGCTCAACACCTTTCATGCCCATTAAAGAACTCATTTCTGTGTGGATTTTTCTGAAAAACGTTGATTAAAGGCACACAAAAATGTAAATTTTCAGTTACCACGGACTCTTAAGCTAAGGGAATAACTATTCTTTGGTGGCCATTTTCTCACTAATTTTACCTCTGAAAACAGGTGACCCCCCCCTCCTTCTTTCGCAAATATCTCGACTTGTATTCAAGATAAATGGATATTTTTTTCATCGAAATAAACACAGGTGAACAAGCTTTAAGATGGCACCAATAAACTCTAAACAAATTGATGAGAGCCTGATTCTACCACGCTGTCTCAAAATTAATAGTAACAGCCATCTTGTTTGACCTATTCTATAACATACATAATAAAATTAGCATTATCATGACACTTTGCTAAAATGGAAAGAAAACAAAGCGGGTTTTTTTACTCCACATTTTTTTTCAGATATGACAGTGAGACTGTAGGACTGGAACTTCTTTTGTCTTTTGTCAGAATGAAGAACAATATTTTATGAACCAAACAAGATGGCTGTTGCTATAAATATTGGCCAATGGCGTACCCCGAACGTTTTCTTACTATCCTGTTGTGGAGGTCACAGGGGGTCAGCGGTATGTCAGGAGTGGTTTGGGGATGCAGTTGTTATAATATAATATATTTTATTAAAAGTTTGGTTACTTAGGTTGTGCTTTTCCTTACTTCTGTTATGCCCACCAGGGCAGTCCTACTGACTGAAGTGTCTTTAAACCATTCCCAAAGGGGGAATATTAACATGTTCTTATGCACAGTAGAATTGTAAATGGGCTGATTTACCAAAGTCATGCTCATACTTAGCCGGAACAACATAAGGGGAACTGTTTCTTTTTTTTTCTTTCCTCATCTTTACTATTGTGATTTCTCCTCTACTTCTTTTGTATTTTTGTCACTCTCGTGTGAACTGTTATTTCTGGGATGCCTTGATAGTCGAAGCAGACTTTGTGCTGCAGTTGAGGCTAGAGAGGTGAGCAGAGTAAGCTTGTTTCCCCGTTTGGGCTTCTCTGTTGACATCCACCCCTTAGCGCTTTAATTACCTTATGCAATTGCGAACGCTGTAAAACTTTACTAAAACTTAAAATACTTACTCCTTTTACTTTCTTGCCCCTGCGTGGAAGGTATCGCCAAAAATCTGTGTAAAGTTAGGCTAGTGCAAAGTGCAAATTGCGAATATGTAGGCCCTATAGGTTCCACGCCTCTTTCTTGCAACACTATGACTTAATTAGGAGGCTGGACCTTCGAAAAGATAGAGCCCAAACGGAGACATACGTGTAAAACGCCTTTCACAAAAACACAACACGAGTACAGCTAGGCCTCGAACTACGGAACCCACAATCTTACGATGACGAACCTGTTAGCTTTACCACTTAACTACCGACACCATTTTCGTGTAACAATGTACATGGAAGTAAATCCAATGAAGGTAGCAACAACAACAGCAACAACAACAGCAAACACAACAACAACAACAACAACAACAACAACAACAACAACAACAACAACGACGACGACGACGACCTTATGTACGACGATATCCCGCCTACCGTTAGGCCGCTTTAGATCAGATAGAAGCTAGTTGCCATTCAAAGAACAAGAACAAGAACGAGAAAGAGAACGAGAACAAAAATCAGAACAAGAAGGGGGAAGGATCAGGGAGAGGGAGACCGTATGCACGAGGGTA
>NW_004797477.1:385718-388072 GCF_000002075.1 Aplysia californica | reverse complement strand
TTTTAAAAAATGCTGAAATGGTATGGGTTTAACGCCCCTATCAACTAGAGGTGGGCAAAATCCGGATAATCTACAAGGATAACCGGATAATTCTTAATGAAACTTTATCCGAATTCAGACTCTTAACTCTCTTTCCTGACCCGTTTGCCGAAGTGGGGGCACCCATTTGTTAAAGTAGTGCTAACCCATCTGTCGAATTGGTTTTAAACCATTTGTCGAAGCGGTCCATATCATATTATTGCCGAAGAGGTGCACTAACATAGTATCCGGATTTTGCTAAAGCGACTCATTGCCCAGCCCTACTATCAACACTATTAGGTTATTTAAAGGGCGGGACCTCCTGGTTTAACGTCCATCTCCGAAAAGACCGAGCCAATTGGGAAATTCGTGTAAAGTGCCTTTCCCAAGGCCACAACGTCCGACCGAGCTGAGGCTTGAACCCCCGAACCCGCAATCTCACCATTACGAGTCCGGTAAGCCTATGGGGGTCACAACAAGCGGATAGTTAGAGAACGTTTAGAGTACGGCATTGGCGATATTTATGGTAACAGCCATCTTGTTTGACCTATTCTTTAACATGCAAAAGTATATTATAATGAGCATTATCACAACACTTTGCTAAAATGAGAAAGAAAGCTTTCTTTTTTTTACTCCACATTTTTTTTCAGATCAGACAGTGAGACCGTGGGCCTGGAACTTCTTTCGTCTTTTGTCAAAATGAAGAACATTATTTTATGAACCAAACAATTGGCTGTTGCTATAAATATCCGCCAATGGCGTACTCCTAAGGTTCTCTAACTATCCACTTGTGGAGGTCACAGAGGGTCAGCAGTATGCAACAACAACAACAACAACGACCTTATGTACGACGATATCCCGCCTACCGTTAGGCCGCTTTAGATCAGATAGAAGCTAGTTGCCATTCAAAGAACACGAACAAGAACGAGAAAGAGAACGAGAACAAAAATCAGAACAAGAAGGGGGAAGGATCAGGGAGAGGGAGACCGTATGCACGAGGGTACCCCACCTACCATCATACCATCCTCCGACCACACAATCGTTCAGGCCAGAATCTCCCCTCCATTTGATGGGATTGTTGGCGGGAAGTTTGCCAGACCGCTGCGCGTCGTAGAACAAGATGGACTTGCCCAGGGCAGAAGCGTAGTTCTTGGTGGCTGTACCGCCGCCTGGGAACGGTTAGATGGGTGGTTGGTGGGTGGGGTGGGGGTGGAGGTGGGTGTGTGGATTGAAGGAGTGTGGGGGTGGGGGGTGGATTGAAGGGGGTGGGGGCGGGGTGTGGATTTAGGAGAGGGTCGGGGGAATAAACATGAAATGTGGGATTACCAAGTCATTGTGGTCTGTTTTGGAACTTCATAATTCAGCGAGAGTGTGTTTTTGAACGTTGTCTTTAACACACGGCTCAAGAATAACATATAAAATAAATAAATCCCTGCTCCATCCAGCTCATTCTTGGGTGCACACACACACACACACACACACACACACACACACACACACACACACACACATCATAAATCACACAAACAAACAGAAAAACACGACATTATGCAGCGCACGCATGCAGTCACACAAAAGCTCCCCATATGAAAGCGGTAACCGTCAATTCATCCAGTGCCAGATCTGCGACAGACATCGGCTATCATGGTTCTCCATTCATTCCTTTCCTCGTTTTCCATGATTATTCTTTTGATGTTGCAGCAGTGGTTTCCCGTTTCCTAATGCCGGTTTGAGTACAGTTTCTCTGCTAGCCTTTGTCATCCACTGACAACCCACAAGGCATTCGGGGCTTTGGTAGGATTTATGGCGCCTCTCACCGCCAAGATGGTCCCTTCTTCGAGTGTGTGAGGTATTTATTGAAACACCTGTGCCACCAAGAGTCTCCTTTACTCTCCACGACAATCTCCCATTTGGTTTGCGACTGCTTAGCAGCTTATTTCCATATCTGGAGGCCTTTCCCCCTATCCGTTAAATAGTTTTTTTTAAATATATAAAAATTAAAGAACGGAAAAAAAAGAAACAATAAATGTAATTATTTTCATGATGATGAAGATTTCCGTTTTTAAAAACACGGGCTAATTCCTTATCTGATGAATCTTTGTTTGTTTTGCTTGCTTATTACATTTTTCTTCGTTTTAACAACAGAGAGGTGTTGTTTTTTTCCATGGACAAATGTGTGTCGGCTGAAGTGTTAAAACATAATCTATTTTTACTGCTGAGCTCAAGCAACATAATATTTGACAAAGTGTCAGCTGCTGTTGATCCCAAACTGTCGGACAAAAAGCAGTGTCAATGTGTGACCACGTCCCCCTCAGTCCCTGGCTCTCTCCCGCCCC
>NW_004797477.1:383475-384862 GCF_000002075.1 Aplysia californica | reverse complement strand
AGAGACAGACAGACAGACAGACAGACAGACAGACAGACAGACAGATAGAGAGAGAGACAGAGAGAGACAGCCAGACAGACAGACAGACAGACAGACAGAGAGAGATAGAGAGAGGGAGTGGGGAGACACACTCGAAATGCTCATTGTGGTTGGGGGGTGGTCTGCTGTTCCATGCTCATCAAACATCATAACTGTGTATCCGCCGTCTCTATCCTCCTTCTTTTCTTTGTATGTTACTCTCTAGTAACAAGTCCTATACTTGCCATAGCGCTACCTCAGAATTACACAGTTCTGTCTGACATTATATCCGTCTTGAGTTATTAAGACCATAAGGTCCGAAAAAAATTTAATGTTCTATCTCCTCTATCAAAATCATAAGATTGTTCGGAGTTGTTATCAATATCTTCGAAGCATTAATTTCGAACAAGCTTGCTTGACATAATATTGTGAAACGTACATTTCTTTAAAACGTCCTATTTCTCAAAATTAGGTGCTGAGCAGATAGAACTTGGTTATTCCGCTTGTTTCGCGAATGCTGTAAATCTCTTCAAGTAGAATTGTAAATGGGCTGATTCATCAATGCGATTCTCATATCTGTGTCTGAACTGCAACTGGGAACTGCTGCTTTTACTTTCCTAATCCTTACTATCGTCATTTTGCCTCTACTTCTTTTGTATGTTTGTCACTCTCTTGTGAACTGCTATTTCCGAGGTGCCTTGATAGTCCAAGCAGACTTTTTGCTGTTGAAGCTGAAAAGGCGAACAAAGTAAGCCTGATTCCCCGTTTGGACTTTTCTGTTGACACAGAGCTCATAATACGACCTTATGCAATTGCGAGCGCCGTAAAACCTTTCATCATCATCATCTGGTGCCTTGCCGACAGGCGTAGGCGATCATGGACCTCCACTTCCATCTGTCTTGCGTTGCAGCATTAGTGTCTGTTGTTCTTGCTGCTCCCACCTATCTTGTCAACTTGTCCAGTATCGTTTCCGTCTGTCTGCCTCTGCCTCTCTTTCCATCAAACTTGCCTGTTGTTCCATTATCCTCTAATGCTTCTTTCCGCATTGTGTGTCCAATGCAATTTGCCTGTCGCTTTCGTATGTTCGTCATAAGCTTACCTCTAGATCTACTAAAACTTTAAAAAGACAAAAAAACTTTCACAACCCAGAGTTCACTGACCTGTGCTGGGAGGATGAGTGGGTCCGTGGTGTACTGGGATAGGTGTACCGGTGTTACCACCTCCGGCAGCTGGAGAGGGTAGAGGGAGATGTTAGATAATGTCATTGTGTGAGTGCGTGTGTGTATGTGTGAGTATGTGGGTGTATGTGTGTGTGTGCGTGTGTGTGTTTGTGTGTGTGTGTGTGTGTGAGAGAGAGAGAGAGAGAGAG
>NW_004797477.1:373182-381930 GCF_000002075.1 Aplysia californica | reverse complement strand
GAGGAGGAGGAAGAGGAGGGCTACGGACACCAGGGTAGATAACATTCGTGTTCTGGACGAGACAAGGAGGAAACGGTTAAGTAAAATTATGTTTCGTGTTTGCAAGGGTTTCGTAATGTTATACCCGGATACCTGGAGGTGTCATCTCTTACTCAGAGGTTGACGTGTAATAACACTCCATCTTTCACCGTAGCGAGCTGCCGTTCCACATTCTGCTATATCCAGTCCAGTCCACGTTCTTATGTTGTCCATCCATGTTATTCTTTGCCTTCCTCTGGCTCTCCTGCCCCACATCTTTCCTTCAAGCACCTCTTCCACAATGGTCTCGTGTTTGTTTAAATGGCTATAGTATTATATTTTTCTACATTTCATTTTGCTCAGCAAGGTCTGCTTTGTTACATAGATCGTTTATTACTTTGTTGTTTTACTGTCTTCCTTTATTAGAATTTAAAAAAGGGAGGGGGGGTGTTGCAAAGCCAAAATGTCCCAGAAGACAAATCCAGTCAGATCTACTGGTTTGAAAGAACGGAAATGCGTTTATTACGTTAGTTGTAGTAAGTGTTTTACGGCACTTGCAACACAATAAGGCCATATAAGTGTTGAAGATTAGAGGTGTCACAAGAGAGTAGCAAACGTAAAAAAGGAGAAGAGATCAAGACGACAGATGTTTTGTAAGAAAGAAGTAGCAAAGCACACCAGAGCACCCGCTGACCACCCACGAATACGTTTTTTAAACTACACGTAATCATCTTTGTTAGGAGACCGGTTAGTCACCGCGGATGTTACTCGAAAAGCAAAAATCTGATTTGGTTTGATTACGCTGTAACATGGCAGCCCGCGATTTAGTCGGATCTTGCCCTCAAGTTTTACAAGTATTTAGACCTGTCTTTGACTGAAAATATGAGCATTATTAATCTATTATCAAATTCACGTATATACATTTTCCGAAAAAAAAAATATTGGAAAAGGGAAGGGGGAGCGGGCGGTTAGTTGGTATCATCACTCTTAACAGTATCTCAAAATGACCTTCAGCACAATCCTACCAGTTTTCACGGACCAATGAACAATAATTACGGTATATGAAAACTTGAATCGTAAACTTTAGTTAGATAAGCTGCTTCAGAACAGAACTAATCAAACAAACAGGGAACAGAAAGGTCCTCACTCGAGATGGCTGTTGTGTCATCCAGCTGTGTGTGCTGGATTCTGCCTTCAACCGATCAGTCAGTTCATTTAAATAGTTAAAAATCTGCAACCATCATCATGTAGCAGGATATAATGTGTGGCTTATCTTATTTCCAAACTGGCCTACCTTTTTTCTTACCGATACAGTTAAAGCGTGACAGCAGAAGACCTTGGACGCATTCCCAGGCACGGTTCGTGAACGGGGAAAACTGGCGGAGCCAGCCACTTTTTGTTAGCTGTACTGTACGCTGAACAAGAGATTAGTTGCTCATGATAAGTTTCATTCCGTTTCAAGTAAATGCAAGCTAATACATGTATTCACCAACATTCAAGAATTACTTTGCCGATTTGAACGTGCCCAAAAACTCGATAGGGGTTAGGTGCTGTGTTGCCGCACTTCAGAGACTCTTTCTTTCACCTCTGTTTTAGGTTTATCAACGATGGCTCGCAACATTGTTGTCACCGCTTCCTGTCGCGATGAACACTGGAGCATGAACACTGGAGCATGAACACCGAGCTGAATGCTTGCCAGGGATTTCACGAGTTGCCCACAGGACGCAAAGAGGCGTGTCTGATTACCAATTTGGCTCCCCAGTTGCTTACAATAAATTACTGAAGGATAAGATAAGAATGTTGAACACTACTTTGTACATATTATTATTATATTTCATTAGTAATCTTCCTTTTTCACCCTTTCTAGGCGTTGTTCGTCCACTGTAAGATGTAGCCCTCCAACAACGACCTCCACTCTGTTTCATTAGCTGTTTTCTGGGTCCAGGTTGTGTCCATCTGTTCTTTGCCGTCGTTCTGACATCGTTCTCGTCTACCTCTAGATCGTTTTCCTGTTCTTGGTCTCCTTTCCGTACATTGGTTACCCATCTGTTAGCTGGAATACCTAGAGGTGTTATCTCTGACTCATAGGTTGACGTGTAATGACCCTCTATCCTTCACGGTCGCGAGCTGCCGTTGCTCATTCTGCTATACCCAGGCCAGTCCATGTTTTATGTTGTCCATCCACGTTGCTCTCTGCGTCTACCCCTGGCTCTCCTGCCCACACATCCTTTCTTCAAGCACCTCTTTCACAATGGTCTGGAGCCGTTTTAACTAAAATATTTTATTTTTGTTTGTTTGTTAAGCACGGTTTATCTTGTGTGGAGAAGGTAACACCGGTTGTTGTTTTTGTTTGTTTGTTGGGTTGTTTTTCTGTTTTGTTTTGTTGGTTGTTATTTTGTTTCCGTTTTTTGTTCTTTCTTTTTTTTGCTTTCCAGTTACTTCTGTCCATTCTGATCGCAAAAGCATTTAGTTTGATTTCTCCTTGCTTTGTCAAAGTCTAGGTCTCAACGCAGTAAAGGAATATTATTATTATGGGAAAGATGTAGCATTCCAGAATTTTCTGAGGCAGATGCGGAAAGGATGGGGGAGGGGGGAGTAGAGGGATCAAGGATGAGGGTAAGGAAGAGGAGGGGTGTAGAGGGGAGAGAGGGTGTAGGGGTGTGGCTGACATTGTACATGAAGATTGAATTGAACTGTCAAGCCAACGGCTTTATTTTGTGTTTGTATGTGTGTGTGTGTGTGTGTGTTGTGTGTGTGTTTGTGTTGTGTGTGAGTGTTTGTGAGTGTATGTTGTGTGTGTGAGTGTGTTTGTGTGTGTGTTTGTGTGTGTATGTTGTGCATGTGTTTGTGTGTGTGTATTTGTATGTGTGTGTGTTGTGTGTGTGTGTGTGTTTGTATGTGTGTGTGTTTTTGTGTGTGTGTGTGTGTGTGTGTGTGTGTGTGTTTGTGTGTGTGTGTGTGTGTGTGTGTGTGTGTGTGTGTGTGTGTGAGTGAGTCCCCTTGCTCCTTCCTCTTCTTCTAATCAGACGAACATTGTTCCCGGACAGAAACGTTCGGCGTGCACAAGTCAGTCAAAGTCGAACGGTTACCAGTTTTGGTGTGCAATATTATCAGAAACCTAAAAAAGCACTCATTTTTTAAATCAAAAACTATTTTTAAAATTGTGCAATCTGACATAGAAACCTAAATAGCGTCGGAGAGCACACATTTCTGAGAGATATTTTACAGTAGCATTGACCTTTTCATTTAAATCAACTTTTGTAACGTATTCGTTTAAATTAGACTGCTTTATCATGAGACTGCCGAGAGGAGGCTATCTTTGAAATGTCGAAGAAGTATGGTCTGAGAACTCAGTTACCTCTTGATTTGATTGTAGTTCTATCAAGAAAAAAAGGTTCAAATTACCGTAAGCATCGTTTCTTCAAGTTAAAAAGTTGACAGATATTTGAGATAGCCATGTCTCGTCTGGTACACTGCGGTATTAAAAAAAAAAACCCTTCCTCCTCAAGGCAAATGTCGTCAAGGACATCAGGACCAGAATCATTGACGTGACAGCTTTACAAAAACACAAGGACCAGAAACATTGACGTGACATCTTTACAGAAACACAAGGACCAGAAACATTGACGTGACATCTTTACAGAAACACAAGGACCAGAAATATTGACGTGACATCTTTACAGAAACACAATGACCAGAAACATTGACGTGGCATCTTTACAAAAACACAAGGACCAGAAACAATGACGTGACATCTTTACAGAAACACCAGGACCAGAAACATTGACGTGACAGCGTCACAAAAACATCAACACTAATCAATTCTGTTGATCTAGCTAGGCTTTTGTTTTAGATTTTTGTTTAATGCTATCGTCCTTCATCGGTAAGATTTTTTCAAAAACGTCATTTAGTTCACGAGGAAAAGTGTTCTCTGAAATTTTCCATCGTCCCACAGACACTTTATACATACATGTATAGCACAATGTTCAAGGCCAACTTCCAAACTCGGCTATACTCAAGCCAAAGCACTTGAATAGGACTACTGAATAATATATATGAGGCATCATGGTGAAATCAGGCGCCCGTCAAAATAAGGAAATCGGAGAAGTAACAGGCATTTATCCGCCAGTTTGGACATTTTTATCGATTTTTGTTTTGTTTTGTTTTTTGGCTTAACCTCTTTACTGTCCCTATATAAACACATTTCCATATGAAATTTACTGGAAAAAAAAACATTTATAAAAAGCACAAAATATGCCATTTTTTTTTCAAAGACTCCTTAGGCTTTGGAGTTACCAAAATTTGGCGGCCATTTTCTCGCTAATTTTACATTTGAACCCAAACTACCTCACTCCCTTCAATCGCAAATATCTTGAGTTCTACTGAAGAGAAAAGGGTATTTATTTCATAAGAAGCAAGAGAAATAAATCAGCTTTCAGATGGAACCAATAACACCACATGCCCAACCAAAAACTGACGAGCTCCTGGATCCGACGCTCGTAGCTCAAATAAACGTGCGTAGGTTTTCTGTTTTTGCCGTCACCTCTCACGAGGGAATGATGTTGGGAGCCATTCCATCATCATCCTGACCCCGTTGTTTGATGCACCCAGCATAATTTAACAAAATTTGATAATTTTTTGCATAATTTCTTATTATTTTCTTTATCATTATTTGTTTAAATTAACAGAATCGCATAAATTCGCATTTTTGGGCTCAGTTTGCATAATTTCAAATTTTTTCCTGCATAATATTAAAATGATTGGTACAGATCATCAGATTCCTTCAGTATCACCGCAGCAACCATCCCCTACCAATACTTGTCCAAGAGTTTGGTGTCGACAACAACTGTTGTTAGGAAATGTTAACCATTTTTGGTGTAAAAGTAAGTTGTTCCCCGCATCCGATCCGGGCATTGGAGACTGCCTTGTCAGTGAGACAACTTCCTGGACCTTTGGTATATTATTGTGGTAGGGTGGCCAGTTCCTTTTCACGCCGCCTTTACTTCCCCGACTCGAAGTCATGTACCCATTACTGCTGGGTGGGCAGGAGGGGGCGAACAAAATCCGTTTCCGAACCGAGGCTCGAACCTGGACTGTCTGCTTCGGAGACCAGCAAACAGCAGCATTTTCTTCTAATTCTGGCATTTTTGGTGCAATATCTTTCACGTGGGGGTAATGAATATCAGTTCTTCACTTACAAGTGAAAAAACATCAAGTCAGCGTTTTGAAGTGCTTCACTTCCTTAACTTCCTATAGATCTAGTTGTCTCCGAGACATCAACATTTTAACAAATAATTCCCCCCTACCGGTACCAAGAAATTAGTTTTAGTAGGGGTTTTACGGCGCTCGCAACTGCACAAGGTCTTATGAGCGCCAAGGGGTCAACAGAGAGGTCCTCACAGTTACAAGGAATCAGACTTACTCTGCTCACCTCTCTAGCTTCAACAGCACGAAGTCTGCTTTGACTATCAAGGCACCCTGGAAATATCGGGTCACAAGAGAGCGACAAACATACAAAAGAAGTAGAGGGAAAATGACGATAGTAACGATTAGGAAAAAAAGCAGCAGTTCCCTGTTGCAGTATAATATGAGCATGACATTGATGAATCAGTCCATTTACAATTACAAGTCTACTGAGCATAAGAACTCGAGATGTTAATGTCTCCCCCTTTGGAAATGGCTTAAAGACACTTCAGTCAGTAGCACCGCCTCGGGGGGTGACCAAGAAATTAGATCTATATCACAGCGTCAGTTGAGAAAGAAAAACCCACGAGCTTTATGCGAACCTCTCTGTTCTCATAAAATTATAATTAGACAATTGATTAGACAATAGAGACAACAGAGATATACAATTCGCATAAAGCTGTCCCTGTTGTTTTAGGCACCCCGCAATAATTTAGCAAAATTTGATCTTTTTTTTTAGCATAATTTTTTTATTATGTTCCTTTATCATTCTTTGTTAAAATTAACAGAACTGCATAATTTCACTTTTTTGGGCTGTTTACATAATTTCAGAATTTGTTTTTGCATAAGACGGCGGGGACAGATAAAGCACGTTGTTGTTTTTTTCCTTCAGTTGTTCTTGATTAAACCATTTGTCACCCCCCCCCCCCCCCCGCACCATTACTACTAGGCCTACATGTATGTTACTAAGTTAGATCTACATTGTTACACTTAGTTCATGAATTTAATCATCATACAAACACGGGAGTTTTCACTACATCACACGGTTTGACATTACGCGACCTCAGTGCTTTCTTGTCTTATCTCCTTTTTAATTTTAATACAGAATCTAACAGTGAAAACAGTTCATAACAAAGAGTGAGCTTAAGATTAAGAAGGAGTCACATTTTCAATGTAAAAAAAATGGAGATAGGACAAGAAAGCACTGAGGTCGCGATTATCCCCTCTCCTTATCCCTGGCTCCTTGTACTTGTAGTTGTTGTAGACACCATAAAAACAAATCTAGAGAATGTTGCTACATCAACAAATCTTTTTTTCCCCCCATCGACCTGGTCACACAGTTCTTTTGGAGTTTTTTTCTTTGGTGGGGGGGGGGTGGTGTTTGTTTCTTTTCTTGTTTTTCCTTTCACTTTCCAGCAACACTGTCACATCCGGCGTCCGACAGACCCCTCAAGGTCACTCCACGTCCTATCCTAGTTGCTCAAGGAGTACTGATCGGATTCTGACACCTTAGTTTACTTAACTGTTGTTTCCTGGTTCGCTAGATAAACGCTTTTTTAGTGGGGGGGGGGGGGGGGTAAGTGTTTTACGGCGCTCGCAACTGCATAAGGTCATACGAACGCGCGGGACACATTGAACATTTTCTCAGTTGGTAGGAAATTTTGAATTCTTTATCGTGCGCAATTTGTACACGAGACCTCCGAGATTTTTCGCCCTTGTCCGAGAAGGCAAGGAGTAGATCTTTCCTACCAGAAAATCAGGGGTATGGCTGAAAGTGAAAGACAGCAGTAAGGAGGATCCAGGGAGTAGCAGTAGAAAGGCTGCAGAAAGAGTCAGGAGCCCAGAGGACGGGGGCAAAGGAGGTGGGGAGTAGACGCGAAAGCAGACGACAGAACATTGCTAGAGAGCAGGAAAGGAGGTGAAAGGAAACAATTTTAGAGATTTTTCGGTCGCTACCCGGATTCGAATCTGGGACCTCTAAATGAAAGGTGAACACCTTAACCTCCAGGCCACAAGAGCTCCCTCCCCGAAAGGAGTACTGATCGCTGATCAGATTCTGCCACTTAGGTCTACTTAACAGTTGTCTCATGCTGCGCTTGATTCACGCTGGGACAGTGGCTCAGTTGCTAAAGCAGTACAAGTACAATGTACTACATACAGGTACTTCTTCTACTGCTACACAAATACATGTAATAATGATAGTGTTAATAATAATAATAAAATTAATTTTAAAGTATTTTAATCATGGCAGACCCTAGAACGCCAGTAAACATTCTCGGCTTCCCGGGAAGTATACAGTGCAAGCAACTGTCACTGCGTGTTCACCAAACCATACACTAACGAACCAACCAGATCTTTTGCCTTCTCTAGCCAGACACCCATTCCCAGCTCGGTGATGTGAGGAACATTTATGTGAAGTGCCTTTCCCAAGGACACAACGTCAGGCCCCTAATGGGGTTCGAACCCATTACCTTTCGGTTTAGAGACGTAGATTTTAACTCTGATGGAATTACATGTATGCCATCAACAATCCAGGTTCCAATCTTTAATAGGACTTCCTAGATACATGTATGTGGAGGTATGAAACGTCTCCAAGACTTTCTGTCCACTTGCCTTTAAAGTGCCTTTCGGTTTAGAGACCTAACCGCTAGACCATCGATGGTGGGAATCTTTAACAGGACTTTTTTTTCTAGATATATGTGGATATACGGAAAGTTCCCAAGACTTTCTGTCCACTGGCCTTTGACCTTTGACCTTTGCGAGATGGCCGTCAGATTCGCAAGTCAGGACTTCTCAAGAACCAAACAGAAAATCAACATTTCTGGCACCGCTTTATTATTTCTTATTTTGTTTAGTTTTAAAGCGCTGGTGCCTTTTTGTACAATTGTATAGCTTTATTCCTTATCTTTGTGTTTGAAGGCAAAGCCTTGAGTAGCCTACAGACCGTGAGACGCCCCCTAAAAACTCACCATACTTAAATAAAAATTTTCTAACGCCATTCCACGTCAATAGAGAAGTGCTTTTGAGTAAGTATGTGTTTTGCGGCATTTTCAACACAATAAGGTCAGGTAAGTGCCGAAGATTAGAGGTATTAAAGAGAGTAACAGACACAAAAAAGGAGGGGAGAAAAAGACGATAGATGTTTGATAGGAAAGAACAAGCAAACCACAACAGAGCACCCGCCAACCACCCACATGGAGAAGTGCTCCAGAGAAACAGTAGGTGAAGACAACTGGGGAAAACGACAGAAACACATTCTGGTAATTTTTTTAATCTAGTTTATAAAGTTCAGGACTTCGATAGTAGGCCTACTTTCCAGAGGACATAAATACATGTATAGCTTTCTCCTTTAATCTTGAACTGGATGAATCTGGGTTTTTAAAATCCTTTATATGTAATAGGTCATATATTATATGTTTATTCAGTTTTAACGAAGGTTTTCATAAAACATTAACCCTATCGTATCCATACGACGTGGGGAACTCTGTGCCACCACTTCCAAAGAGGGAATTTACTCGTTAATCCGATCCGTATGCTGTGCATAGC
>NW_004797477.1:367373-372834 GCF_000002075.1 Aplysia californica | reverse complement strand
TAGCAGTCTGTCAAATAGGTATTTCGAGAAATACTGAAAGTTTCAAAGAGGTCTTCGTACTAGAAGTATTCAAAATAAATTGTGAAGAATACAAACCCGGGGGTACAAAATGACCCTAGGGTGTACGGATAGGGTTAAATAGCACTCATAATAGAAAAAGCACAACATCTGAAAGAGATTTTCTTCATCACACTTTATTTTCTTCTCACAAGCGACATGTGGTATGAGTTTTACAAAACATTTAGACGCGCTCCACTTGTTACTACAAGTGATTCACAGAAGAAACTTCTCTTTCCGTCCAAGTCCTTAGTAAGAGTTTTACTACACTTGCAACACAATTAGGTCATATAAGTGCCGAAGATTACAGGTGTTACAAGAGAAGAGGGGAGACCAGGGCAATAGATGTTTGACGGGAAAGGAGAAGCAAACCACACCAGAGAAGCCGCCAACCACCCACAGGAACTGTCAAGAAGGAGAGACAGCCTGGCAGCACACTTTGCCTGTGGGTGGTTGGCGGGTGTTTGTTACTCTCTTGTAACACCTCTAATCTCCTGGCGCTTATATGACCATATGCAGTTGCGAGCGCCGCAAAACGTCTACTAAAACTAAACACTTTGGTGGTCCCGCAATCCGCGTCCTACGGTGAGCTTAGGACGTGCAAGGACATTTGTTGGTGGTGGGTGGCAGGTTCTTGGTCAACTCAAGATGAACAATTCCTGAGGACAGAACACAGAAGATTATGGTAGAAGATGAACACTGTTTCATACTTTTTTTTCTTCTTTTACGTTTACATTTTAATTTTATTGAACTCTTTCGCTACCAGAGTACCGGTCTCATAGGTACAGGTTCCAATCCTGAAAGTGAGGGTCAGGGCTAGTATCGTTGGCTGGGCATTAGAATAATAATAATATAATACTACTATTGAGGGTGCGGTGGCGGAGTGGTTAGTGTGCTCGTCTCCAAAGCGGAAAGTCCGGGTTCGAGCCTCCGTTCAAACACAGATTTTTTCGCCTCCCCCTGCCCACCCAGCAGTAATGGGTACCTGACTTCGAGTTGGGGAAGTAAAGGCAGCGTGGAAAGGAACTGGCTACCCTACCATAATATGCCGAAGGCCCAGGAAGTTGTCGCACTAACAAGGCAATCCCCAAAGTGAGGATCGGATGAGGGAACAACTTTACTTTTAATACTATTATTATTGTCACTTTTATCATTATCTTCTTCATAGAGGGGTGAAGTGGGCATTAGCATCACAGATGTTGGGCAATCTCTGTACTAGCAAGTGGTTCATTGATGACATTCTTCTCTCCAACCGTTGATGACAATTGTCCTTCGCTGACGAAGATGACCTTGACTTCACATCACCGGAGGGGAGCGGTGTGTGCAGAGATGGCTGATCAGGCCGATCTTCGCTCGTAAATGTCTGTTGCAGTGGGGGCAGGGGATGTTTGGGGCTGAACTAGACTGGAAGATAGGGCTCCTCGGTCTTTCCTCAGCTTTCGCCTCCATTCTTTATTTCTAGTGCGTCTTTGTTCAAACTTGGCAACTCCCGATCTTGCAAAGGAACGCCAGATTGTGCGATTGCGGGCAGCTTCTTCCCAAGTGGTACGAGAAATGTCACATCTCTTCAGGGATGCTTTAAGAACACCTTTGAAGTGTTTTTTCAATCCGCTGAAAACGTTTGCCTTAAGTCAGCTAACCAGAGTAACCTCTTTGGGAGGCAAGAGTCGTCCATCCTGTCCTCGCTAGCAACAAGTTTTGTTCCCAGCATTGTGTTTTTCTCGTGACTATCCTACAGACAAAGAACTCATGGATACTTTGTATAGTCACCCTGTTGGTTAACACTTAGCGGTCACTAGGCGCAATAGTGCGACAGTGAAAATTATCCGTTCCAGGTGCAGGCCCGAGAAAACCGTTGCAGTCACTCTCCTGGCTGGGTGACCAGATGGGGTATTTTGTACTGCTGGCTGTGTGACTGAAAAGTGTTGAGAAGAACATTTTCAGATCAACACAAATTTTTAGTTGTGGTCATGTGTTGATCTGAAAATGTGTTCAAGTTAAATCCAGCAATATTAATGAACCTGCATTTTCCGTTAAGCAAAATTGAGTAACCAAAAGGAACAGACCCAACTGCATTTTCATTATGTTGTAGCACACACTTCAGATGTCTCTTTGTACTGTATAAGACAAGTCTGCATTCATTCCGATTGCAGTCAGACACAGTAGTGCACATAACAAACCTGGTACGTCATGGCAGTAGACATAATCCTTGTATGTTGCAAACTACATGTACTGGAGTGGTTCCTTTGCCCTACTATGAAAAAACTGTCTTAACATCATCTTTCAAACAGCTTTTTGCTGTCAGTCTTGAAGCCAAAAATTATGATAAACTGTTTATCTATTTAAGGGAAAAGTTCGATTCCAAACACTTTTTATGCCCAAAAAACGGTCTTCATAGGCAAAGTACAAGTAATACTTTTGCAAGATATTTTGGCATTCTCTTGAAAAGATTGAAGGTCAAAATAAATAGAGATAGAGCCAAATTTGTGTACGGCACATGTAGAGATATAGACGTGTTGTATTACGTTTATAGCACACAAAAACTGGCATGATTTAACTAATATTCATTACTTACTAACTTTGGATGAAAAGTCACACAGTTAAATATTAAACTTTGTACTCTGAGTCATTAAAGCAAAGTTTTTAAACCAAACTATAGGCTATGCTATTTGAAAACTCTTCAACTGTCATATTGAAACTGACACGGAAAAATAACACTTTTTAATAGAGCAAAGACTTGACGTAATGCGCAAAAAGTAATGCCATTACTGGAATCAGCTACCCCGAACAAGCTTAAAACAAGTGTGTTCAACCTTATGCCACAAATTGCGTTTTAGCCAGTGTAATCATAAAAAAGACAGAAAAAAATATCTCTCCATGAACACAAAGTTTTCCACTGACCTGCCAAAGCTCCCTGGAATCCTGAGTTATAGTCCGTGGCGACTTCGTTGAGGGTATAGTTCCTACGGTCGTCCTTGTACTCGTCATTCACTAAAGGACCTCCGACAATGGCACCCTGAAAAAATTACAATCCATTTACCGAGATGTTATTGAAGAAAAATTCTCTCATCATAATTGTATGAATCTGCTCTTCGGCTCGTTGACACAAGACATTTCCCCTGTGGTGTTCTGTGCAGCGCTACAGACGGAAGTGTCTTTAGGATACTCACAAAGGGGGACAGCAACATGTTCTTATATAATTATGCACAGTAGAATTGTAAATGGGCTGATTTATCAATGTCATGCTCGTAACTGAGCCTGAACTGCAAACGGGGAACTGCTGCCTTTTCTTTCCTAATCCGTTCTACCGTCATTTCTCCTCTACTTCTTTTGTATGATGTTTGTCAACTCTCTTGAGACCAACTATTTCCGAGCTGCCTTGATAGCCGAAGCAGACTTTGTGCTGTTGAAGCTAGAGAGGTGAACAGAGTAAGCCTGATTCCCTGTATGGACTTCTCTGTTGACATCCACCCCTTGGTGCTCATATGACCTTAAGCAGTTGTGAGTGCCGGCTAAACTGTATTAAACTAAAAGACATTTCCCCTATGGTGTTCTGTCCTGTGGAGATGAGCTTTGTGCAAGAACAGGAAACAGGTTCCCTTTACATTCACTCCTTTTTTTTTTACCTCTTATTCTTTTTTTCTATCTTCATCTCCCTCTCTACCTCAGTCTCTCTCTCTTTCTGTCTGCCTGTCTATCAGCCTATCTATCTATCGTCCTATCTATCGCTCTAAATTTTGTCCATCTATCTACCTATATTCCAATTTGTCTGTCTGTCTGTCTGTCTGTCTATCTATCTATCCATCCATCTCTCTCTCTCTCTATCTATCCATCCATCTCTCTCTCTCTCTATCTATCCATCCATCTCTCTCTCTCTATCTATCCATCCATCTCTCTCTCTATCCATATATCTCTCTCTCTATCTATCTATCCATATATATCTCTCTCTATCTATCCATCCATCTATCTCTCTATCTATCTCTCACAACACAACAGACAGAAGACTCACGACAAGAAGTTGTGGGCTGGGTGACGGAGAGTCTAACTGGGCAATGCTGCAAGGCTTGGGCTTGTCCGGGCACGACCTGGGGACAGTTAGTTTTTTAGTTTTAGCAAAAGTTTTACGACACTTGCAACAAAATAAAGTCACATAATTGCCAAAGAGTAGAGCTGTTACAAGAGAGTAACAAACACAAACGAGGAGGAAGAGAGAGAAGGACAATAGTTTTCCATTGGAAAGAAGAAGCAAACCACACCACAGTACCCGCCAACCACGAACTGGGGACAGTTATTGTCAGTTGTTCTGGCAGGTTTGAATAACAGGTGAATCTGCCCTAATGACCACCTGTATAAGACAAACACCTGTACAACCAGCTCCGCCCCCCGCCCCCTTCTTGTGCTTTTAAAAAGACTAACATATTGACATTGTGAGAGATATCCAGCAGTTAGAGATGAACAATTAATTTTCTCCCCAACATTCAGCGGCAGTCTTTGACAGTTCTGACTGTATTTCCTAGATGGCGAACCTCTCAAATAGATATCCGTTTTCAAGATCACAAACTGGAGAATACTTTTCCCTCTTTGTAGGCATCTTGAAATGGAAAAAAAACAAAAACTTAATCCTGATTTTAGAGTACTTACACCCCCGTCGACAATGACAATGACAATTTTTATTCATCTTAAGTAGAGAAATTTGTCCTTATCGTTTACAATGGCAGTTGATGTTACAAAGGTTAGGTGCACTCACGCATACGCACAAGACAGGACATTAGTAAATACATGTCTCACGTGCTGAAAAATTACAGTTCATTTACTGAGATGTAGAAGAAAAATTCTAGCATCATAATTAATTGTATGAATCTTCATAAAACATTTACTCCCTCTCTCTCTGTTTCATTTGTAGCTCTCTCTCTCTCTGTTTCATTTGTAGCTCTGTGTGTTCTCCGAGAGATTTAGACTGCTGGCTGGTTTGACCCGTCTTGTCAGTGCTTGATTTGATCTTTTGCTTTATTTGGCCTACCATAGAAAACTGCATCTTCCCTCGACGCTTAATGGCAACAGAGGATGAAAAAGTAAAATAAAAGTAAGTAAGCTTTATTCAAATACAGTATAACCTGCTCGAACTGCCACCTTGGTAAGGCAGTCACTTGTACAAACAGCCACTCTTATTTCCTCCATGGTGTCATCATCATTGCCTTTCTCACCGCCCGTGCACCAGGGTATTAGGCCACGGACAAACCCCTTCCACTTTTCTCTATCCTGGGCTATCCAAAATAATCCTCAGATGGTGCACATTTTTTAAAACCGTTATGACACCATTTAAGATGTTCGCCTGTATAGGACAAGCATTTTTCTCCTCCACAATGGGTGACTGCTTTTAACAAACGTGTCGTGAAGGCTACAC
>NW_004797477.1:359495-365056 GCF_000002075.1 Aplysia californica | reverse complement strand
CCGTTATCTGAATGAGTTACCTGACTGTGGGGGGGGTGTAGGTACTCGTAAATACCGTTGTCTAAATGAGTTACCTGGCAGGCAACCTTCTTGTCATCCCAGCCCAACGCCCAGGCCCAGGCTGACTCCACGAAGGTTTTGGCGTCGTTGAGGTACTGGTTGTTGTGGGTGGCGCGGTACAGCCACATGCTCGCCTCGCACATCTCGTCCTTGTCGGCACTTGACCTGGACAGACACCAAGCCGACCGAGTGGTGAAATAAATCTTCCTTTCTGTGACTGTCCCCGTAGGTCTTTCTTTTTTTTTTTTTGGAAGGGTTAAGTGTTTTAGGGCATTCGCAACTGCATAAAGTCATATGGGTGCGCTGGACACATGAAATATTTTCAGTTGGCGGGAAATTTTGAATTTTGCCCGGGTGGCGGCCGAAGCCTACCTACTCTTATCGATTTTTAACCACCAAGGGATCTCTAATGTGCTTAACTTGCCCCTTGTATGTCTCTCTATGTGTCCGTATATATTTCTGTCGATACCTCTGTTTTTGGCTGTCTCTCTCTCTCAATCATCGCCTAGCTGGTTTACACAACTATTAGAAATGGAAATCATCCAGGAAAAGAAATATTTAAAAACAAAAACACAAGTTCTAATTTGGTACAAATGTTAAGTAAAAATTATCTACCCCAAGAAACATGTTAGAAAAGAACATTTACGTTGAACATTTCACCATCTCTTCAATTATGTTTATTTTACACTTTGCTGAGATAATGTCGGATAAAGAAAAAAACAATCCCTAAATGTTAGAGTTGGACTGGACCTGTTTTTTCACAAATCCTCAAAAAAAAAGGTAGTGCTTTAGCTTTAAAAGAAATCTTAGTTTGTCCAGATAAGAGTGTTATAAAAAAAAAAAAAAACATATTTTGGAATTCCAAGGGACAAAATCCAAAATGACTGTAATAAAAATGCATAATTTATCGTTTACATCCCTTTGATGAAAAAACAGTATTGTCAAATGTACTGACGGGGAGGAATGCTGATCAGATGCTGAACCAAGAATCAGTGTCATTTTGTTTATTCAGTTGTAGAAAAAATTAATCTATGTGGTGTATAGAAACAGCAACGTTGTAAAACACAGGGAAAGCATATTGGCTAAAACTAAAAGGAGCCTTAACATTTAAAAACCACCACCACCACCACCAATAACAACAACTACAACAACAACAAATATTCAACTGACGAGTAGAATCCTGCAGCCCCAGTGAAGACTCCCCTGTTGCTCTTTGCGAAGGCGTAAAGACTTTCAGCAGCCGTCAGCAGGCGGGAGGCGTAGGCTTTGTCTGGGGGAAGAGGCCACAAGGAAGGGTGCACCATAAGATTTATAATTGTAGTCCTAATAATGACAAAGATAATAATATCAATAATGATAGTCCTAATAATGATAATAATGTAAGGCCTATAATAATAACAATAAATATTAATATTATAATAAAAATAAGAAGAAGAATAATGTGAACAGTAATAAAAATTATACATGTATACAATTGTGCGTGTGTGTGTGACGACGTGTGGAATCAGGCGCTACCGATTGTTGAGCCTGAGGAGTTAATGATATCATCTCAAAACTGATTTGTTTGACTTGCCAATGAAATAAATATCCATTTATCTTGGCTAGACCTCAAGATATCTGCAATGGTGGGAAGTGAGGTCACCTGGCTTCAATGGTGAAATAAATTGAGAAAACGGCCCCCAAAGTTTGGTGACTCCAATAGCTAAAGAGTCTTTAAAAACTGAAAAATTACATATTTTGTGCCTTTAATCAATGTTTTTTTTAGCAAAATTCACAAGGAAATGTGTTTTTAAAGGGACAATAAAGAGGTTAAGCCAAAAAATAAGAATTTGATTAAAATGTCCAAACTGCGGAAAAATGCCAGTTTTTCAGATTTCGTTATTTTGACGAGCGCCTGATTTCACTACACTGCTTCCCATATAATAATAATAATAATATTTTGTCTGTCACCTTCAGAGGTTCAACACTGAGCTACGAGAAGTTGTCAAATTCTCAAAGAAGGATGAGGGAAACGTTTGATCGGCTTTGGGCAAAATCTTGGTCTTCTTCGTGGTAATTTTCTCAGGCAACCGGTTAAACTGTACTGAGCCTAGACAGCAAGTTTTCAGCAGACAAAAAGACATTCAATGAATCAGGAATCACACACTGCACACTCTCGCTAGAGCTCGCTCGATCTCACCCGCTGTATCGAGTTCAGGCCTTTCCTTGTCCCGTTAAACCCGAGCACAGATAATTGAGCTTACATAGACAAAAAAAGGGGATTCCGGTAAGGTCCCGCTGTAGCGGGTGCAGCTATAGTCATGTTCTACTGTATTACTATAGGATAGGGACTTTGTAATGGGATAATTTTTCTTGTTTGCTACATTTTCCGCAATGTTGAAACACACTCTCTAAACACATACCACTACCCCCAGGCTAAAACAGCACCTGGACATGGATGGCTGGTGCCTCTATCAATAAATCATTGATGGTCAACCACTAATGCCATTATGACGGACTAGCACGGCTGGAATCTCCCCCCTGGCTTACCTCCCTTTGCCTTGAAGGTGATGGAGCCCAGCGCGAGGGAGGCAGCAGTCTCCGCGGCGATGTCACTTCCATGCTGGCTCCCACTCACCGTCTTGCAGGGCCGTGCCATTGTCATGTCCTCAGGGCGTCCCCAGAAATTGTGGTCTGCCTGGGGATCTCCGACCTACAAAGAAATAATCGGTATTTACTTGTCAAGTAAAAATTGAAGACAGGGTTGGAAATTTAGGTGTAACTGAGCAGAGTAATGTGAAAATCCCTACTGAATAAACAATGTTCAGTTTTAGGTGGGCCTGAAATAATGTCAGTGGTATAGCAATTAAGCACTTCATCTTCCAACGTAGAAACATGAGTTCAATCCCTGTGTTGAATTATCATGGAGTATTATTATCTCTGGGAAGTTGTATCCATCTAAGCCCGGGTTAGCTACAATAATCAGAGTTAAAGCATACGTTCTTAAATAATCTAAATTCTGTCCTGGCGAGCTTAACCCTATCCGTAGGCCCTGGGGTCAGTTTGTATCCCCGGGTTGTATTCTTCACATTTTAGAATACTTCTGGCACGAAGATATTTTTGAAACTTTCAGCATTTCTCAAAAAATCATTTTGACAGACTGCTATGCAAAGCGTGCGGATCGGACTAACGAGTAAATTTCCTCTTTGGAAAGTGGTGGCACAGGTTCTCCACGTCGTGTGGATACAATAGTAAAGCACAACGTACGGATGGTGTTAAAAGGTCTACAATTACTGTAATGTTTCAAGCCGTCCCTTTTATATTTAATCAGTACATAGACTCGCTGGATGAGAATCAGCGTTGTCCTATCCTAAACAGGCTCATGCATTCAACTTTGTGTTTTTTCGTCAGTTGTTGTAAAACCCACCAGACTGACGGTCTATTCCAACAGCGACACAGTTGCTCATAAACAGACATTTGTGAATCGTGCTTACAAAATAAGTAGCTTCTTGGATTCAAGCCCTATGGAAATAGGTAAACCACTCTTAAAGGTGAAGTTTTTACTATAGTAGAAGACTTTTTATACGTAGAGAATATGGCATCAATAGAAAATCTACAAATTTGACCCTAGTGTTGATTTTTTGCCAATATCTCCATCTGTGGAATGCGAGAAGCAGCTCATTTTGTCAGCACACCTCACATTTGCTCATTGTCAGTTGTAGACAGGTGCCCATCAACAGTTGCTCATAGTCAGTTGCTTCTTCTCCCCCTCCTCCTCCTCACCTGTACAACAAGCTCCTTCTTGTGAGGGTCCCAGGCTTTGAGGAAGTAGTCGAGCGGCCACTTGATCATGTCGTACATGTTGTTGAGCTGGCCCGCCTTGACGTAGCCGTCCTTGAAGGAGTAGAGGGACCACAGGAGGAGCGTGGTGGAGGAGGCCATGGGCAGTCCGAACTTGACGTGGTCACCGGCTGGGGGTCAAAGGAGGTCAGCTGTATGTCAGGGGGTCACAGGGAGTCAGTGCTACGTCAGGGGTCAAAGTAGGTCAGCAGTACATCAGGGGAGGTTGAGCGGGGGGTAAGGTTACAGTGGGTAAGTGGTACATCAGAGGTCACAGGGGGTCATCAGTACGTCATGGGTGGTTGGGGTTAGGGCTGTATTTATTTGCGGTTTTTGTGTTGTCAGATTTGTTTTCTTTGTTTCTTTTTCCTTGTCACGTTCTCTTTTCATTTTTTGAAAAGCTAGGCCACCTACATAATATGCGGAGTTAGAGAGGTGGTGAGGATGAGAAATGAATGCATACACGATATATATATATATTATATATAAGAAGATGAACTTCTTGGCTGATTGTATCACCACAACAACTTGGTAATGTTTCTTACACAAGCACTTTTTTTGGGAACCTTTTGCTTTAGTAAGAGCTTTACGGCACTTGCAACACAATAAGTTTGTATAAGTGCCGAAGATTAGAGGTGTTACAAGAGAGTGTCAAACACAAAACAGGATGAGAGAAAACGACGATAGCTTTGATAGGAAAAAAGGAGCAAACCACACCAGAGCACCCACCAACCATCCACTAGGCCTCTTTAGATTAGATAGAAGCTATTTGCCATTCAAAGAACGAGATCAAGAACAAGAAGGAGGAAGGATCAGGGAGAGAGGGACCGTATGCATGAGGACATCCCACTTACCATCATACCATCCTCCGACCACACAGTCGTTCAGACCAGAATCTCCCCTCCATTTGATGGGATTGTTGGCGGGAAGTTTGCCAGACCGCTGCGCGTCGTAGAACAAGATGGACTTGCCCAGGGCAGAAGCGTAGTTCTTGGTGGCTGTACCGCCGCCTGGGGAAAAAAGAAGGCGGGGGGTGTGGGTGGGTGGGGGGTATAAATACAGAAGGTTGTGTGCGACTACTACTACAGCGACAGATTAAAGGTCCAAAGGTTCTAATTAAATTTATAATTCTTAAAATTCTTCATCTGTTTCAGTACACTTATCTTGTTTTGTTGTAACTGGGTATTTTTTATTAGTATATTTTTAATTTTAGAGAAAATGGGTTTTAGTTTGCGACTTTGTGGAACCTTGAGAGTGAAATTTTTTAAAGCACTTTTTCATTTTTTAAAATGTCTATCTCATTTAATGAAGTAATTAGTGTGTTATTTTTAACTGCAAATAGTCAGATACAAAAGAAAATCTGTAAAAACCCCTGACACTTACAACCCAGCCTTCTCTCTCGCCACAAATTGCTTCTTATCTTTTTATTTCCTTCACTTATGGGAAGATATGAGGTCCACAATGGACAGGGAAAGCGAATCAACAGCGCCATGCGAAGCTTGGTACTGGTGCATTAAATCTGTTGGGCTTTTTTTTTTCTGTGCCTTCATGAATTCCGAAGTCCCAGATAGAAGATTACGGAAAAACGTCATCAGATATAGTAGATAAGCAACAATTATGATGCCAAGAAGGAGAAGAAGAAGAGGAGGAGGAGGGAGAAGGAGGAGGGAGGAGGAGGAGGA
>NW_004797477.1:357450-359395 GCF_000002075.1 Aplysia californica | reverse complement strand
GGAGGAGGAGGAGGAGGAGGAGGAGGAGGAGAAAAAGAAAAAGGAGAAAAAGTGATTTGATTCAGAAAGAACCTGTAGTTAGACAGCCTCAAAAAGGTTTCAAACTACAACCATAACCAGTTGCATGGAGCTCATGTCTCCATTATACATACCTGAATCGACTAGGATATCATCTAAAATTATGATCAATTACACACACACACACTCACACACACACACACACACACACACACACCTGTGTTCGGAGCAGGAGTTGGTGCACTCTGTGTCGTATGGGCCGGAGATCCTGTTTGGCCACTGCCGGAAGCTGTGAAAAACAAAACATGTAAAATATGTCACAAAATAAGATAACAAACAGAAAGTCTGAGAATACACCATAACGCACAATGTGTCACAAAACAGTAGAAAGGCTTTTTGATGACTGCATATTTGGAACAGTAAGAAACTTTTGAAAGCAGATATGTTGGCCAGTAGTTTTATTTCAACATCAGATGTGTGCATCTGGGCATACATCTATAGATCCTTATTAAAGTCTTTATTGCAGAGGTTTAAGTCTTCTGTTCACATGAGCTTTTTCCTTTTGCTTCCCAAAGGTAGCTCAGAAAGAAGAGCTGAGATAAGCAGAGAAACAAAGGAAATATGAAATGTTATTTATCATAAACAAAAAGAGGCAGGAGACAGACAGTGATACAGACATAGACATACATTAAGAGAGAGAGAGAGAAAAAGAGGGAGAAGCAGAGCAGAGCTGCCTACCCATGAAAGAGCCTAGACTATCAGTACTAGATCTATGCCAATTTTTTGTACTTTTCCCTACTTTTTCAGTGAGTTTCAGTACTCTTTTGAGCAGCGTGAATTCGCACATATTGGATACCATCTAGCACTTGCCAAAATCAACTTAATATTATCATGCACAACAGGAATAAGAGGTCTATGGCTCTCATGCGCATATTTATTCAGGTTTGTTGTTTTTTTTACGCATTTATAATGCCTAGGCCTACTGCCCGGACGTAAACAGTAAGAAAGAAATTCACTTCCGGTTCCATTGCAGTTTTTGATATCCGTATAATTTAAAAATCGAATCTTTTGATTCTGTTGCTCAGCAAACGGCATAACCTATTATCAACGATTCTACAAAAATCCATACTTTTTCTTAGTGAAACTTACAGATTTTGAGGCTCATTTCCGTACTAAAAATGGAACATCCAAAACGGTACGCAGCTCTGAGAGAGAGAAAAAGAGAGAGGGAGAGACAGACAGACAGATAGACAGAAAGAGAGACAGAGACTGAGACAGAGACAAAGCAACAAAGACAGAGACAGACTCAGAGACAGGTTTAACTTACGTGAGTTCATCCCTTCGATGCTTATGGTTGCAGCAGGCGAGATATCTCCGTCGCCGTGACCAATGAAGGTGAAGCACAGTTTGTCCCCAACATGCTCCACAGCGTTGTAATCTTTGTTCTCCAAACGAAACTCTCGATTGCTCACCTTGGTGACGGTTGCCACAAACGCCTGGTTGAAAAAAACAATTTCATTAACGCACATAAATTTGTCTTGTACAAATTCGAAAGTCTCTTTTCTTCCGTTCGTTTTTGTTAGCTTTTGTTAGAAATTATTTTTTTACGCCCCCCATTGACTCATTTGACTTGAGATAATTTAGGAGGTAGGCTTTAACCCTACCTGTCACGGACAACACATGTAGAGAGGGATACAACATCGCAGCAGAAAGACGGAGGTACTGAACAGATATTCTCCTCACACAGGAATTGAACTCAGATCTCCCGCTTGTGACTGTAAAACTACACCACAGACACCAGTATGGGGGCTCTCGTGACTTGAAGTTAAGGTGTTCGCCTCTCATTCAAAAGTCCCGGGTTCCAATCCAGGTAGCGACAGAAACATTTTCTTCTCTAAATTTGGGGGGTCATCAGTACGTCATGGGT
>NW_004797477.1:353300-356785 GCF_000002075.1 Aplysia californica | reverse complement strand
CGGAAGAAAAGAAAAACCAACCCACTAACGTATGTAACCATGTAGCCTACGCATGTAAATATACGTAAATGCAACTCTTTCAACATTGAAAATAAAGGGTATATTATATAAGCAAAGGCCTTACACCAACACTCCAGGATGGTGCTACTGACTGAAGTGCCTTTAGGCCATTCCCAGAGGGAGAACATTAACATGTTCTTGTCTTGTGCCTATGCACAGTAGAATTGTAAATGGGTTGATTCACCAATATCATGCTCATAACTGTGCCTGAACTGTAACAGGGAACTGCTGCTTTTTCTTTTCTAATCCTTACTATCGTTATTTTCCCTCTACTTTTGTATGTTTGCCACACTCTTGTGACCTGCTCTTTCCGGGGTGCCATGATAGTCGAAGCAGACTTTGTGCCGTTGAAGTTAGAGAGTGAGCAGAGTAAGCCTGATTCCCTTTATGGACTTCTCTGTTGACATCCATCCTTTTGCGCTCATATGACCTTATACATGTATGCAGTTGCAAGCGCCGTAAAAACTCTACTAAAACATAAACAAAAGGCCTTACATCCAAAGATTTCACGTCCTCCTGGAACACAAGATGAGCCTTCCAGCCGTTGAGGTCTTTGGAGATGGGGATACAGGCCTCTCCCTGGAAGCCCCCGGCCCAGTGGTGTTGGACGGTTACTGCTCCCTGGGCCGCGCGGAACACGGGGAGAAGGAGGGCCACAGACACCAGCGAGGGTAACATCCTGCTCTGGACGAGACAGAGAAAGACAACAAGAAATGTTAATCTTTTTGTGAGATTTATTTTGTTTTGTTGTTGTTGAACGCTAGAAATCCTCCACTTAAGCTTTAAGTGAGAGCTCAGGACGCAACCTATACCCCTTAATTTTTGTCGTTTTGAGAAAACTTGAAAAGACGCAGGGCCTACTGACTGATTCCATCAGAAATTGCAAACCAAAACAGGTAGGTGCATGAACTGAATTGTATAAAAACTATCAATGATTCATCAATATTACAAATTCTTTGATATCTTATTCTTAAAAAAACAACAACCATAAAATACTGCAGGTAATGATGCAACAGAGAGGTCTGTTTAATAGTACAGCATCAACTGAAAAGAGAAAATTGAGGGCAATTTGTGACAAAACATGTAACTTCACCTTGCAACCAAAGTGAACCACAGTCATAAATTTCAGAGGAGACACTTTATTCCTAATCAGTCCCTCTTCCTGGATTATGGAGGTCAGCCAGTTCATTTTTCCTCCTCTAAAAGATGGTTCCTGTCTCTGCCTTCTTCATTTGGGTACAAGTCCCTTCTGGTGCCACTGTCCATGGTTTGAGCTGAGAACTGCAGCTTCAGAGACCACAAGAGCCCCCTGATTCCAGTCGGTCGTAGTGAGAGTTAAAGCTACTTCTGCTCTTGGTTTGGTTACAAAGACAGTCTTCTTGGGGCACTTCATCCAGATGTGAATGGAAACTCATTCATGTCAAGCACACACCCCTCCATTGGCTCATCTGTAGTGCACAGGTTTCTCAAATGAGGTAACGAGAGGGTTGAGGTAGATGGAAAGCCTTTCCTAGTGTGATACTTGGTGCTGTTTAGGCCTACTTGTCTGCTATGCCTTTTACTTTAGTGCGAGTAAAAGCACCAGTTGTTTTCAACGGGCATTTGTCATGATGTGAGGCTAGATGTGTGCTGGTGCTGCGCAGCAATGTGGCCATGGGTGCATCTCACATTAGCGGTGGACAAGAGTTGAAAGACCCCAGAAGTTGAGGTCTTGTGTAGGCCTAATAAGGCTGGAGACATCCTATCTTCACCTGGTTGAAAGAATAGAAGAGAAAAGAACATCTGAAAAAAAAACCCATGAGAATGAGGCTTCAGGGGTTTTTATTATCATCTGCAGACAGAAACAAGTATCGCATTCAATGACCACCAATCAAATTATATTGTAATTGCAGCCTTAAAACACATTTAAATAGAAATCTAGGCCTACTCTTAGGAGCAGGGGGGTATTTTTGCAGACCCCTAGCACACAAGCATTTAGTAGATAGTCAATTAGATCTAGATATCTAGATCTAGATCTAGTCCATTTCTTAAGTTTTATTATAACAAAGAGCTAAAAACAATGTAGATTTCTACGGCAAAACAGAAGATGATACTAACAAGCCCTGTGCCTGTAAAACTGCCACCCTGTTTTACTGGCCCAGCTCTAGATTTTAGATCTAGATTAGATCTAGATTCTAGATCATCTAGATCTAGATATCTAGATTAATTCTAGATCTAGGCTAGATTCTATTTGAATTCGAGGCCATTTGAATTTGACCCCTGCCTGAAATGTGTAGGCCTAGGCCCCGCAGCCCATCACTTCTGGCATCCTGAGGTAGATCTACCGTACAAGCTAACACACAGCAGATCACCACAAGTTACACACTTTACACGGCTTCAACTCACAGTAGCTGCGTAGGCCTAGATTCTAGTACTAATCTAGTGTGTTATAATCTCCATTTCTCCGACACATTAGATCAAGAATTCTGGCCTTCTGTGCGAGCGAGCGAACATATTGAGCATGAGCCTAGATTCAACAAGACAATGGGCATTAAGCTAGATCTTGAAATCTAACCTTTTCTATAGATCTAGAATCTATAATAACTAGGCCTATAACCATACCGGACACCGTAACCATACAAGTTCAAAACAGAACACAAGAGAAGGAAATGTACTCTTACCTGCTCAGTAGATCTATATTAGTAGGCTAGGATTGATGATGAAAGAAAACCGCTGTTGTAGATCATCTGTTGCGCGGGAGACAAAAGATGCAGTGATTTTTCGAAACACGGAGATGCTGCATCCTGGGATTGAAAGTGTCTGTTCCGGTGGGAAAACGTGGAAAACCGTTGGAACTGTAGGCCGGGGCCTAAACTGTGGTGATGTTTTCGAAAGTTCAGTTTTTGTTTGTTTGTTTGTTTTTGGTGAGTGTTTTACGCTCTCGCAACTGCATAAGGTCATGCTGGCGCGCAGGATACACCAGACATTTTCAGTTGGTTGGAAATTTTGAATGTTGCCCGGGTGGCGACCGAAGCCTTCGATTTGAGACCACCAAGGGATCTTTAACGTGAGCAACTTGCACACCCGACATCCGAGACTTTTAGCCCTTCTCCGAAAAGGCTAGATCTAGATTTAGGTGTAGATCTTTCCTACGAGAAGATCAGGGGTGAGGCAGAAAGACAGCAGGCAGTAAGAAGGAGCTTGAGTAGCAGTAGAAAGGCTGCAGAAAAAGTCAGGAGCCCACAGGCGAGGGGGCAAATGAGTTTAGGTGGTAGGGGCAGAAAGTGGAGACGAAAGCAGACCAGAGAACATTGCTAGAGAGCAGGAAATGAGGTGAAAGAAGGCAATTTAGAGAAGAAAATTGTTCCGTCGCTACCCGGATTCGAACTCAGGACCTTTGAATGAGAGGCAAACACCTCAACCTCTAGGCCACGAAAGCGCCCCCC
>NW_004797477.1:347978-349173 GCF_000002075.1 Aplysia californica | reverse complement strand
CCCCCCCCCCCAAAAAAAAAAAAAAAAACAACCCAAAGTGTTCTTAGCACTATTATTGATAGTGTGACGGTTTTCATTAACCTTTGTTTGCTGCTGTCATTTCATGGGCTTATTGGGTGACCCAGTCTGGTACGGTATGACATCAAAGCAAAATTTACAGCTGGAGAAAAAACATAATTCCTAGTTTGAGCCTCTTTTTGTTTGTCTGTTTGTGTGTTTTCTTTATTCCTTAATCTGCTACCTGAGTCGTAACTTTCAAGGACATTCTTTGCCTTATCAGTTTTTGACACTACGCAGCTCTCGAGGCTTTACACCCACCCCTTTTCATCGGCTTCAAGCCCCTTCGCGTCTCCCGTCCCCCCTGACAAAAAAACAAAACAAACTCAAAAACCTCGCTTCGAAATTTTCCTTCCGTCGTCTCTTGCCCATCCCTACTCCGCCCTCTTATCTAGATCAGGGGATTTTTGTACGCCTGCAATCTTTAAGAAAGTATGGAATGTTGGCCTTACCCCCCCCCCCCCCCTTCTTAGGGCGAATTCTGTTTGGACCAGATGTCGTGTTCACCGATTTCTTGCTTGAATTGTGGGATCGGTGTTTCCCTTTCACGCGTCCGTTCGCAATGTAGTCTTTTAAAATAGACACAATGTGTGATTATGAAGGTCTGCTATTAATAATAATATGTTGACCCATGTCAAAGATCGTACATAACAAGACAGTTCAGTCATCAAAAAAGTGTCCGGGGAAGTCCATGCATTTGTTCAGATGGCGCTGGAGTCTTTGTTTTGAAGCTCTCTTTCTTTTCTTCAGAAGCGAATAGCACAATTAGTTAGTTTCACTTTTTTTTTTCGCACAAGTAGGGTAACTCTGGTTGCAAAGTCCGCTCTTTTTCGAAGAGGGCGCCATCGAATTTTGAGGACACTTATTTAATTGGCTCAAAGAGAGGAGTGAACTATCTTTATGTACGATCTTTGCCCCTGTTCACCACGGCAAAGTGAGATATTAACACCCAGGTATCAATTAACGCCTTACTTGAAATACATTTTAATGAATGTGGGCAGAGCGTATAATGTCAGCTTCTTGAAAAAAGGGGACAACATCAGAGCCGCACACTTTCGAGAAAAAAATTAGGCCTATCTGAGCCGCGCACATTTTGACGATATCGATACAATTAGATTGCTGATTACCAAAACCAATA
>NW_004797477.1:341027-346295 GCF_000002075.1 Aplysia californica | reverse complement strand
GGGGGGGATATTAACGTGTTTTTGTGCACAGTGAAATTGTAAATGGGCTGATTTATCAATGTCATGCTCATACTGTGCCAGAACAACATCCTTACTATCGTCATTTCCCTCTACTTCTTTTGTTTGTTTGTCACTCTCTTGTCAACTGCTATTTCCAGGGTGCCTTGATAGTCGAAGCAGACTTTGTGCTGTTGAGGCCAGAGAGGTGAGCAGAGTAAGCCTGATTCCTTGTTTGGACTTCTCTATTGACATCCGCCGCTCATATGACCTTATACAATTGCGAGCGACGTAAAACATTACTAAAATAAATCAAACCTACCGTGCCGTACCGTACCGTGTCTATGGATTCAAGCATTGAATTTGCCACTTGCGATACCGCACATTGCGTCCCGATGCCGTTCCGCTGCCGTTCAGTTTCCGTGCCTATGGATTCTTAGCTGTATTCCTATCACCTCACATCCCACAGCAGTGGTCTCTATGCGTTCTTCTATATGCAAAGCCAGTGGGAATGGTGTCCAAAAAATGTCTGTTCTGGAGCATCATATTGAAGACTTCTCATTGACTGTTTGAGACAAGTCCGAGCACTCTGTAGTCAAACACACCCAGTGCATCACATTGAGGACTTCTCATTGACTGTCTTAGACAAGCCCCCTCCCCCACCCCACCCCCACTCTATAGTCGGACACACCCAGTAGAGCATCACATTGAAGACTTCTCATTGACTGTCTTAGACAAGCCCCCTCCCCCACTCCACCCCCACTCTATAATCAGACACACCCAGTTTATCACATTGAAGACTTCTCATTGACTATCTGAGACAAGCCCCCTTCCCCACCCCACCCCCACTCTATAGTCCGACACACCCAGTAGAGCATCACATTGAAGACTTCTCATTGACTGTCTAAGACAAGCCCCCTCCCACTGTAGTCAAACACACCCACAGCATCAGATTGAAGACTTCTCATTGACTCTCTGAGACAAGCCCCCTCCCCCACCCCACCCCCACTTTATAGTCAGAAACACCCAGTAGAGCATCACATTGAAGACTTCTCATTGACTGTCTAAGACAAGCCCCCTCCCACTGTAGTCAAACACACCCACAGCATCACATTGAAGACTTCTCATTGACTCTCTAAGACAAGCCCCTCCCACTGTGTAGTTATACACACCCAGAGCATCACATTGAAGACTTCTCATTGACTGACTGAGCCATGCCCCCTCCCTCTGTGACTGTAGTCAAACACACCCACAGCATCACATTGAAGACTTCTCATTCACTGACTGAGCCATGCCCCCTCCCTCTGTGACTGTAGTCAGACACTCCCAGAGCATCACATTGAAGACTTCTCATTGACTGTCTGAGACAAGCCCCCTCCCCCACTCCACCCCCACTCTATAATCAGACACACCCAGTTTATCACATTGAAGACTTCTCATTGACTATCTGAGACAAGCCCCCTTCCCCACCCCACCCCCACTCTATAGTCCGACACACCCAGTAGAGCATCACATTGAAGATTTCTCATTGACTGACTGAGCCAAGCCCCCTCCCCCTCCCCACCACCACTCTATAGCCACACACATTCAGAGCTTCACATTGAATACTTCTCATTGACTGTTCGAGACAAGCTCCACCCACTTTATAGTCAGACACACCCAGTTTATCACATTGAAGACTTCTCATTGACTCTCTGAGACAAGCCCCACTCACTATATAGTCAGACACACCCAGTAGAACATCACATTGAAGACTTCTCATTGACTGTCTGAGACAAGCCCCCTCCCCCACCCCACCCCCACTCTATAGTCAAACACACCCAGTTTATCACATTGAAGACGTCTCATTGACTGACTGAGCCAAGCCCCCTCCCTCTGTGACTGTAGTCAGACACACCCAGTGCAGCCAGAAACAACCCTGGCCCGGCATGACAGAAGGTAACGTCCTTGTCTATTCCAAAGTACCGTAGCACTTTTCCCTACTGAGATAAGACGTTATCTTTGTAACATTTTGTAAACAGTTTTGTTTTGTTTTTCATTTTGTCTTGAAGTCTTGAAGCCAAAAAGTTTTGATAGTTCATTTGACAGAACAGATCTATGTTCCTGATCCAAACAATAATGACTGCTTGACTGACTTAAACAACGGAGATTTGCAGGTGATTTAATTGTGTGAAATTCGATTCTCATCCGGAATGTAGAACTTTTTTTTACAACAAAAAGCAGACTGCATACGATTTTGAAAGGATTTCTTTAGCATTTTCTCGTTAAGATTGAAGGCGAAACTGGATCCTGATTTCGGCTATATTACAGCGAGGTTTTAAATCGAATATGCATTACGTTGCTTGGTAAATCCTGAATGCTTTCATATTATAGACTCAAAATTAGGCCAATTTTTCATAGAATATAAACTTGATGTGATACGCAAAAAAGGATTTCTATTTTTTAAACCAGCTACCAAAAAAAAGCTAAAACAAGTCGCACGCCTAATGTCACAAAGTATGTTTTAACCAGTGTTTTATTATATAATAATAATATGTGTTTTGAAATACCAGACGTCTAAAAGAGGACATATTTAAAGGGTCATTACTCAGTTATACTTGGACCAACTTTGACAAAACTTCGAACTTTTACAACTTTACCAGGATGACGTTACAATTTATAATATTGCGGCCGACGTTAATCAAAACTTTCGAAATAATGTCAAGAAAAAAAAATCAACAATATTTAAGAGATTCGCCAAACTTTACAACTTTTTAAAATCAGTCATAATGTCGTTTTATTTTAAATTTGTGAATATTTGTCCACAGAAGAACAATCAATTATCTTGTTGAAAATGTTTATTATCAAATGAACTCCAAGAACCTAGTAGCCACTTCAACTGTATGCTCCTGGTGTTGACCTTGTGTTATCTCCATAGAAGTTCCAAAGCGCCACTCGACATTTTGAGTTCCCTTTTGGCATTTTTGGGGTCCATTCTTTGGATCAGCTTTTCAGCATTGCATCTAAACGGTTCATTTTACTGGGTTTCCTCCATGGATTCTGTGTGGTAAACCCCCCCCCCCCAACAAAACAAAACGAAGCAACCTCCCCTAAAATAACAACAACAACAACAACAACAACAACAACAACAACAACAACAACAACAACAACAACAACAACAACAACAAAACCCAACAACAACCAGGAACACAACACTACAATAATTAAAAGGGCTCAAGACCATCTATTTGTAAATGTCCAGCTTGTGAGTTGTTCCCCCAACCTTCCTTGCAAACGTTCAAGCGCCACCATTGACTTGTGGGGTGTGGGCCCATCACACTGGGACCAGGGATCAACAGCATAAACCTGTAATTAAGACGTAAACTTTTCGGGTTACCTAATTTTGGTCAATTAAAAAAAGAAAACTTGATCTTTCTCGAATACGTTGATTGCCCTTCCTAATGATATTTACAAACTTGAAGTCCTCTTGGTTGATAATTCTTTGTTCGAAGTAGTGTTGAAATTAGTAACCTACAGACATGACTGAGCGTTTGTCCTCTAAGTGGGTTCCATCTTTATTTAGACGCATTGTATTTACACGTTATACAATACACATATGTGTAACGACACAATGGAATCAGGCACCCGTCATTTTTTTGGGTATGTGAAGTTATTGTTATCATCTAAAAGCTTGTTCATTTGACTATACATGTATTTCACTGAAAAATGTAATGCATCTATTTCGAATAGAAATCGAGATATATTGTGATTGAAGGAAGTGAAGGTCGCCTGGTTTCAGAGTTAAAATTGTATTTCCGCGTGATATTATAATACACATATTATTACGTCAATAGAAGTATACACGTGCCCCCAGCTCGGGTCTCAGAGACGTAGGCCACGTGACGTGTGCATACCACCGCGACATTCTGCTGCGTGTGGACAGATGATAAGCTACAAAAAGAGACGACATGAAAACTGGTCCGCAGAGCTGGAACGAAACGATACACAGACAATAGGTAGGGTGGAAGATTGGAGCAGTTGCCCTCCCTCGAACTTTACTTGTGTGGGGGGTTGAAGTCTGACAACGTGAAATCTCTGAAGGATTCGACACACAGGTGAGTTACTTACTTGTTGGAGTTGTCCTATGTTAACCCACTCACCCCACCCCCACCCCCACATCACCACACACCCACACCCCGCCCACACACACACACCCAGCCCTTCCCCTTTCCACTCAGATTGGTTGTCTCGGGAGGGACGGCCTAGTCAGTGAATTATTTCTGGATGGATAGATATCTTACATTTGCCTGTCTGTTTCTTTTTTTTTCTTTTATTTGCTGGAACTAAACAAGATTCCGTTTAATTAATTCCTGTTAAAACACAGAGATACTTGATAAAGCATAAGATTGCATTTTTCTTTCTGAGGAAATGTAACCGAGGTCCTTTGTACGGAAGGCGAAGAGCATAATAAGTCTTTCTCCGCCCACAGCAATATCTTTAATTATTGATCATATGTTCTTGAGACGGTTCCTTGCCTTGTGTAGTTAGGCCCTACTTGAAACAAAGTATTGAAAATGTGTTACAGATGGATAGAGAATACAAGAGGAAAAGCACAAAATGTGTTTAGAAGGATAGAGAGCTGAAAAGGAAAAAAATAACATGTGTTACGGAAGGATATAGAGTAGAAGAGAAAAAGAATGACATGGTTATAGAATGATTTGTAAAAAAAAAGATAACCAAACAAAAAGATTATATAAAGTGTGTGCAGATATTTAAGCATATTTGTATTAGTTAGATGGTATTTTTCTTTCTACCCCCCCCCCCAAAAAAAAAAAGTTTGGTGGAAGCAAAACCAAATTTTAATATTCCAAACATTTATTTTGAGCTGTCAGTCAACAGGTCGCCTAAACCATGACTCGCAGCAAGTTGATCGCTATCGGGCTCGTCTGTTGTGCGCTGCTCACTCTCGTCATAGTCCTCTCCGTGGTCCTCACGAGAGACAACGATGATGACGACGACGGGGGCAACCCGGCACCTTCCAAGGAACCGATCTCCCTCACTGAGAACATGCAGTTGGCTCCAAAGTGGGAATCTGGTTCTCTCGAATTAACTGTATCCGGTATTCCGACGGCGAAGATCGCGCCAGTGACTGCTTACCTAGGGAGGAACGTTGAGCTGAATGGGTCGAGGGTGTGCACGGACAGCCACGGAATCCACTGTCGTTCATTTGTGGATGGACGGAGACTTGAAATACTGGAGTCTGTCAAGGTAAGACAAGAGGGGAGCGGGGGA
>NW_004797477.1:336434-337955 GCF_000002075.1 Aplysia californica | reverse complement strand
CCCAGCACCGAAAATTTGTCGCGTAAGAAAGGCAAAAGACGTGCCTGCTTACGTTTTTAGTCAGGTCACTGTGCACAGTCTCTCTCTTGACCGAGTATTTTTTTTCTTTTACTTGAGTTTTGTTATGCTTTGTTTTCGAAGAGCGAAGTCATTCTGTCTGCTTTGCTAAACAAGCAATTTTTTAACTGTAAAATGAACGATATCTGTTTATTAGGCTATATCCTGTTACAATTTTCAAAAAAACTGCGCTGAAAACTTCAACTTTTACGTGTCATCTATTATGATCCTATTATTATAGCAGCTCACTTGAGTTTTTCCCTACTGTATGGAACCTATTTAGGGAACCTAAACAAATGGTAACAGGGAAAGATCAGGGAAAAGCAGCTTTCTTTAGAGCATCCGAGCTAAGGAATGAATGGAGAACCATGATCGCCGATGTCTGTCGCAGATCTGGGACTGAGTGATGATGGAACGGGGTCAAGGCTACTTTGGTCAGCGTCCTGAGAGAGACATGTTTTGTCCCGTTTTGGAGGGACTGATGTCGTCCTTGTGACAAGTCTGGAAAAACCACGGGGGTGGGGGTGAGGGGGCAAATCTCAGAGAAACAGTACATATCCTTGATTTCCTCACGCCGACTCTGGGAGGCCGATGGGGCGTTCCTGGCGATGGAGCATTATACGGGGTTCCCACTACGGATGGGATCGGCGATCGTCCGACTCGGTCGCCTCAAAAACAAATGTGAGGCAGCGTGGTGGAATCAGGCTCTCGTCAATTTTTGGGCATGTAGAGTTATTGTTATCATCTTAAAGCTTAGTTAATATTTGGTGAAAAAGTATCCGTTTATCTTGAATACAAGTCGATATATTTGCGAAAGAAGGAGGTGGGGGTCACTATTTCCAGAGGTAAAATTAGAGAGAAAATTGCCGTCAAAGATTAATTATTTCCTTAACTTAAGAGTCCGTGTTAATCAACGCTTTTCAGAAAAATCTACACAGAAATTAGTTCTTTAAAGGGGAATGAAAGGTGTTGAGCTAAAAAATAAAAATTTGATACAAATTCACAAACCTGCGGATTATTTTGACGAGAGCCTGATTCCACCACGCTGCCTCACAAACGTGTTTGTTTTCAGTTTCAGGCGATCGAGACGGGCGATCGGCCCGATCCAGCCGTAGTGGGCACCCCATATTAGTTGTCACAGTTGACCTTGACTGAGAATATAAAATTATGGATACTTTACTCATGATTCGTCATGAAAGAAAACTAAACAAACAAACAAACTAACTAACTGACAAACAAACAAGCAAAAAAACCACAACAAACAACCCCCCAAAAATTGAAGGGCACAATGGAAAAACGACAGAGATGTCCGCTTTTACTTCACTTGAGTTGTGACGTAGGTTGGAAAGTCTTCGCACAAATCACACTTTCCTCATGGCCCGTCTGTGTATCCACTGCAACAACCTGGTCAGTCGCCCAATGTCTGGCGAAGGCAATACGCTGTTCTATCTAATACCTTGGGGG
>NW_004797477.1:334499-336334 GCF_000002075.1 Aplysia californica | reverse complement strand
TGGGGGGGGGGGGGGGATAAGTGTTTTACAGAGCTCGTAACTGCCTTAGGCCATATAAGGGCGCGGGACACGTTAAACATTTTTTTAGTTTTGGAAATACCTGGCCAGTCGCCCAATGTCTGGCGAGGACAATACGCTATTTTATGGAAATATTCGACCTCTTAAGCATCTTGTACTTTTCTCAAAAAGCCTAAAATGACAGCCCTTTTTTTCCCCTTGTGCCCTTCAAAAGATAATAATAATATTATCTTACTAGTTTGTGGGTTATCAGTTCGTGTCACTAGGGTTGGGGGTTCGGGGGTTCTAGCCTCGGGCCTGACGTTGTGTCCTTGGGAAAGGCACTTTACACGAATTTTCCTCCCTTCACTCAAGTGGGAATGGGTACCCAGCAATAGACAGCGAAAGAAATCGTCAGTAGTTTAGTGTTTTAGCGCCTATAAATGGTTGTTTGCACTGTATGCCTCTCAGGAAGTTGAGGTTGTTTCAGTATTCTCTCAGGTCTGCTGGGGAAATCGTATAGATTGTGAAGCGCATAGAGCTTGCCGAGTGGGTGGTTGGCGGGTGCTCTGGTTTGGTTTGCTTCTTCTTTCCTATCAAACGTCTATCGTCCTTATCTCCCCTTCTTTTTTATGTTACTCACTTGTAACAGCTCTAATCTTGTTCTCATATTACCCAATGCAGTTGTGAGCCCCGTAAAACCTCTACTAAATTAAAAGCTTGACGTTTAGCGGGGATTTGCGCTATACAAATGCTACCTACCTATCTATCTATTATTATTATTATTATTACTATTAAGGTCATGTTGCGGTATGACGTTACTGCAGGTTCAAAGTCCAGACACAGGGAGAGAGTTGGCCTTGAGACTGATCTCCTCATCCCGGTACTCAACTCTGGGACAAACAGTAGACATCATGGTATTAGTGGAAGGCATGATGGCATAGAGTATGACCTTCTGTGTTGTTCCTCCTTACAAGCAAGAATCATAGGTCTTTTTTTCTTCTTCCTGATGTTTTGATACTTTTAGGGATTAAAAGACGTTGTGTGTACGAAAAGACAAGTGCAGCTGTTGAAATTTTGCAGGCTTTTCGGTCGCTTGAGACGCCCATGCTCTACATCTTTTTATTTGACTTTTCAACACTTCACGTCTTCTTCAGTGCGTTTTCGTTTACAAGCTTCCATATACTATATTATGCCGCCATTTATAGTCGTCCTTCCTTCATATTTGAGCAAGATCAAAATAGACTCCAACTCCCATCTGGTGAAGATCAGTTTCAAACACTTTAGAGGACCCCCCCCCTTTCTAATCCGAAAAAAACCCAAGTGTGTTTGTATGTTTGTATGTCAAGTATCTGTTTCGTCTAATGTTAGTTGTTTTTTTTATACACCCACAAAGACACAATTTACAACTTTTAGGAAGCTGGCTTCGACCCTGTCTGTCCTGGACCATCCAGGCTTAGAGGGATACAAACTCTCAGAAGATCAGAAAGGCCGAGAGAGTCGATAATAATAAATTCTCCCCAGACGCGATCCGGGCGTAGGTTTTTATCTGTGTGTGACGATGAAGCTCTAAACGAGCACACCTCAGACACCGGTGCACTAAAAACACCATCACACCGACACATTTTCTTGTTACAGACGTCAGAGCTGGACTGTGTGACGGTGGAGTGGTCATCGGCCGGTGACGTCACGTCCAGGGAGAGCGGAGAGGACTGCTATGACATGCTGGACACTCACTGGTTCGGGGGCTTTGAGGAAAATCGCCAACACTGGGCCCTGGACGAGTTTGTGATGAACTCCAGCGCCTTCGTCACAGGCCATGCCTGGGTGAGTGTTAG
>NW_004797477.1:331542-333557 GCF_000002075.1 Aplysia californica | reverse complement strand
CTAGGTAGATTGCTCTGGGCCTACGGCTGCCTCGTTTGCCTTCAATTTTGCCAGTGAGAGTAAGTTGTTCAAGACCTTTATGTCTATTCAGGTGTCCCGAAAACTGCATCTGTTGTTCCCAGGTTGTTTTTAACAGTGAGCGTCCCACGCGGGCTTCATCAAGCACTACCTCATTTGATTTCTTTTCCTTCCACGATATTATCAGCAGTCTCCTAAAAAACAAAATTTCTGTTGCTTCTATTTTTTTGGGGGATATTACAGCAGTGGTTTCCCGTTGCCTACTGCCGGTTTGTGTCATCCACTGACAACCTACAAGGCAGTGGGGGCTCAAGACCGTCATCGCCCTACTACCCCTGCCCCCAAAGTGCTTCTTTACGCTACCATATCTGTAAATCTCAAATATTGTTGGAGACTAAAATGATCTAACGTTTTCTTTGGGTTACTCTTTCTCAGGACATGGGAGAGTACGGTGACGTTATCGAGCCAATCTTCCTGTCCTCTGCTGGCGTAGGTATCCACGTAGACGAAGCCACGCCCCTTTACTTGTCCATCAACGAGGCCAAATCCAAACAGCTGTGTCTGGTCGGAAGAACGGGAGCAAACACGCCCTACTACCACGGCTCTCAAAGTGCCTCTCTGCGCTACCATATCTGTAAATCCAGCAACATCGCCAGTTTGTGGAAAGCTATGGCGGAACAGTTCATCGCAAAACCCACGGCCGGAGTGTCCGAGGATGTTCTGCACAGCCCGATCTGGTGCACGTGGGCCAAGTACAAGGGAGCCATCAACCAAACCACGACTCTTGAATACGCCAACCTCATCAGAGAGAACAATTTCCCCGCCTCACAACTGGAAATTGACGACGAGTGGACTCCGAAGTACGGAGATCTGGTTTTCACCACCGACAAATTCCCTGACGCTAGTGAACTGATTCAGAATCTCACAAGCGAAGGGTTTCCTATCACGGTGTGGGTTCATCCATTCTTTAACAACGACTCCCAAGCCTTTCAAGAGCTGTCAAAGAAGAACTATCTACTGAAAGACCTCCACTCCGCGGAGCCAGCTCTTACTGAATGGTGGCGCGGAAATCACGCTGGGGTCATTGACGTCACCAACCCTGACGCGGTCACGTGGTACTTGAATAAACTTGAGTACATCAAAACAAACTACAGTGTCATTTCATTTAAATTCGATGCAGGGGAAACAAATTGGTTGCCGAAAAAATTTACCTCACATGTAGATTTGCCCAACCCGAACATGTACTCGAAGAAATACGTGGAGATGGCTTATCGCGCCGATTTGAAAGAGAGACGACAGGAAGTGCGAGCAGGCTACCGTAGTCAGAACACTTCTATGATGGTGCGCATGTTGGACAGGGCCAGTAACTGGAGCCACCAGAGGGGTCTCAAGACCGTCATCCCCTGCGCCCTAGCCTTCGGGATCATGGGCTACCCGTTTGTTCTTCCCGATCTCATAGGCGGGAACGCTATGGACACAATAGCGCTTGACCACACAGTGCTGCCAGAAAGAGAGCTCTACATCCGCTGGATGGAAGCTACCACATTTTTGCCGGTGTTGCAGTTTTCGGTCGGGCCGTGGGACTACGACGAAGAGGTGGTCAACATCACACGTAAATACGTACAGCTTCACCAAAATTTCTCCGACCTCATTGTCAACTTGAGTAAAGAAGCGGTGGTCACTGGTCATCCTATCGTACGTCCGCTGTGGTGGACTGACCCCACAGACTCGACGGCCTTGACCCTTGAAACGCAATTTCTCCTCGGCAACGACCTTCTCGTGGCCCCGGTGTTGGAGCAGGGGGCGGAGTCACGTGACATCTACATACTGAACGGCGATTGGCAGGACGAGCTGAGGGGCGGTATACTGAGAGGACCTCGATGGGAGTACAACTACACAGTGGCTCTCCATGAACTCGCTTATTTCACAAGAGTCACCGCTTAGAGTGTCTGTTGTAGCAACTAAACACACAGTTCTAGCTCTCCCTGAACTCGCTT
>NW_004797477.1:330693-331442 GCF_000002075.1 Aplysia californica | reverse complement strand
ACACACACACACACACACACACACACTGTTCTAGCTCTCCATGAACTTACCTATTTCACGAGAGTCACTGTCTTGAGTGCCGGCAGAAAAGACTGGGCGAACAGGTAGAACATAGCTGGCATAGCACAATCGACAGGTTGTTGAGCACTTTTTACAGATTTGTTTCTGGCGCAGCACCTTCCATATACACTTCAAATGTCATTTCTGTGAGGATAGTACAGAAAAAAAAAACGTTGACCAAAGACAGCTGAAGTCTGAAATGTAAATGTGCAGTTTTCTTGAACACTTAAACTTTGGAAGTCACCAAACTTAAGCGGTCATTTTCTTGGTTCTTTTTTCCTCTGTCAACCGGATACCCCGCCTCATGCAGTGGCAAACATTTCAAGGTCAAATTTAATGTGTAGTTGGGATTTTAAAAATCATAAATGAGACTTTTAAATGAACAAGCTTCACGATTAGACTTATAACTCCATGTCAAAACACCCCCACATACATAGTGTCCATTCTACCATCGTGCCGACCTACATTCTACCATCGTACCCGCATACATAGTGTCCATTCTACCATCGTACCAACATACATAGTGTCCATTCTACCATCGTACCGACATACATTCTACCATCGTACCGACATACATTCTACCATCGTACTGACATACATTCTACCATCGAACCGACATACATCCTACCATCTTGCCGACATACATTCTACCATCGAACCGACATACATTCTACCATCGTACTGACATA
>NW_004797477.1:325744-330593 GCF_000002075.1 Aplysia californica | reverse complement strand
TTCACGAGAGTCACTGTCTTGAGTGCCGGCAGAAAAGACTGGGCGAACAGGTAGAACATAGCTGGCATAGCACAATCGACAGGTTGTTGAGCACTTTTTACAGATTTGTTTCTGGCGCAGCACCTTCCATATACACTTCAAATGTCATTTCTGTGAGGATAGTACAGAAAAAAAAAACGTTGACCAAAGACAGCTGAAGTCTGAAATGTAAATTTGCAGTTTTCTTGAACACTTAAACTTTGGAAGTCACCAAACTTTAGCGGTCATTTTCTTGGTTCTTTTTTCCTCTGTCAACCGGATACCCCGCCTCATGCAGTGGCAAACATTTCAAGGTCAAATTTAATGTGTAGTTGGGATTTTAAAAATCATAAATGAGACTTTTAAATGAACAAGCTTCACGATTAGACTTATAACTCCATGTCAAAACACCCCCACATACATAGTGTCCATTCTACCATCGTGCCGACCTACATTCTACCATCGTACCCGCATACATAGTGTCCATTCTACCATCGTACCAACATACATAGTGTCCATTCTACCATCGTACCGACATACATTCTACCATCGTACCGACATACATTCTACCATCGTACCGACATACATTCTACCATCGTGCCGACACACATAGTGTACATTCTACCATCGTACCGGCATACATTCTACCATCGTACCGACACACATAGTGTCCATTGTACCATCGTTCCGACATACATTCTACCATCGTGCCGACATACATAGTGTCCATTCTACCATCGCACCCCGTCTTACCGACATACATTCTATCATCCTACCGACAGACATAGTGTTCATTCTAACGTCATATTACGTGTACAAATCATCATTATCTTCATCGGTAGACATTGGTAGGTGTAACAAAGATTTCCCAGACTTTAGCTAAGCACAAGTCTGTTATCATTAAGGAGAACTGGTACAGTATCTCACGGCTGAAGTCTTAGTTACGTCATGGAGGGTGTTGGTGGAGCCCAAGCCCGGGCTCCGTGAGGCCAGGATGAGTTATCTGCCTAGGCGCAGTATCTATTTGGAGACGTCTCCGACGGAGATAGACCAATCAAAATGCTTTGTGCATGTAGAGCAAGCAAAAGGTTCGGCCTCCCGGTTTAAATTTTCACTAGCAGTTTTCATCCACATCTGCCGTTCTGCCGCCAGGTTTGCCTTTCGATTCCGAACTGGCAGTTTGGAGCGTACATGTGTAGCCGCCTTAACACCCAGTGTGTACTTGTGTTGGGAGCATGTCTATGTTTCCTCAGCTCTATGTTCCCTCAAGTCAAGTTACAGGCTATGTCATGTCATGTCATGTCATAATGCCATGTCATATCATGCCATGTGAGATGACATAATTCTATGCCATGTTACATGACGTTAATATCTCATGAGTTGAGGAAACATTGAACTGAAGGAACATAGAACTGACCCCCCTGCCCCAACACACTCGTAGAGTTCTATTTTAGCTATTGCCAGATGTATTGGTACCAAATTATGCATTTAGAGAGACAGTGCTCTTACTCAATGACGCATAGTTTTGAGAAAATGAGATTCAACTCTTACAACTAAAGTATTTTGCATTTTTTCCCCTGAGTATTAGCCTCCCACCCCCTCCTCAACCGGCAAATGAGATTGTATCTACCTATAGACAAAATGTGCTCACCGTCTGTGTCAGTAATGTGTAGTGTGTTACTTGTTTCTCGGAAAAGCTGGAATTACAACTGTGTCATTCTACGCGCACGAAACGTCAACAAATAGTACACTATTGTGTTTGCTACTCTGGGGTTGATGGCATGAAGGACCCATCAGCCAGCTCTCACGTCAGAAGAGAGAAAAGACATCAAAAGAACTGAAGTCACAATAGCAGACGGATGTAATCATACTGGCTGCGTAGTTATTTACGTGCAAGATGGTTTCAGAGTACTCAAGTCTTTATTTATCTTTAAGTATTGTTACATAATCATAATATTTCATATCAAGTGTGTGTGCGTGTGACTGAATGCTCGATGATGGCGATGATACTCGTGTGTGGTATGCGTGTTGGGACGTGAAAGGAAACATGTACGAACCTATATAGTCATGTATTTTCATTAATTTGAATTCATCGTCTTCCTTCATTAAAAAACTTTTGCATTCTGAAAGGATTCATGTTCAAAGGTGTGCATGACAATACGATACATTTACGTTTGTGTTCCCATACACAGAAACAGATTGTTTCGGGTAGGTCATTTTCTGTACACTTTGTTACGCCGTGATATTATTCTTGTTACAAAAGAGAAAAGTGTATAAATAAATGAACACAGCTGCAGCAAGTTAGGCGCAGAGCACAACTTCACCTCAATATGGAACTGATTGAAGCTGTGTGAGTGAGTGGGTCATTGAGCTCACTCAGACTGACAGTCATGTCATGCCTGTGGTACAACGTCTGTGTTGTGTATCACTCGAGTGTGTCAGTCAACTGTGTTGAGTGTGTCAACTGTGTTGAGTGTGTCTTATAGCAAGACGCGATGACATGTTTCGTGTTTGATTACATTCATCAACCAGACATTGCGTGTCGTGTGACCTTGACAAGTTATTGCATGTATAAAGTACTCGTGAACGTGAGGATTCCAAAGTAAATCGCATTACACATAATCGATGAATAAAAGTGGAAATATTATTAATTTTACCGTCCTCTCAGGCTCTTAAAAAATTTGGACTGTGTTGCTCACTCCTTCTGTCCTGTTGTTACTTCTTTACTTCTTTGTTTCTTGTGAATCTAGTCGTTCTCTTGCCTTGGGACCCAGCACCACAAGTTGTTTTGTCCAAGCGTCAGTCGCCCCGTCTGTCACCAGTGCATGCATCCACTAACACTACAATGATAATAATATACTGAACCTACACAAACACTAACACAACAATATTATACTGAAACTATGGATCCACTAACACAACAATATACGGAGCCTACACACCCACTAACACAACAATATTCTGAACCTACGGATACACTACACAACAATATTCTGAACCTAGGGATACACTACACAACACTATTCTGAACCTAGGGATCCACTACACGCCCACTAACATGCCACAGGGCTGGGAGTGGTGTATCACCTGCTACAAGGGTCGACGTGGTGCTGGGCGTGGCGCTGGACGTGGTGCATCACATGCCACAAAGCTGGACGTGGTGCGCTGTCAGATCAGCCGGTAGCATGCTAGGCTGTGACGCACACAGCTCTGGTTCGACTCCCTTCCGTAGTAACTCTGAACCTGTCTTGTTTCGGGAGTCCTCAAAGCTTCCCGCCGACTCTGAATGTTCTGTTGTAGACTGACGCAAACCTCGGAGGTCCCACGCCGTCAGTTCGAAAGGAAGAAAATAAGACTGCACACACCCCTGCTTGACACTCAACATAGATAGTTAGGGGGCTCTCGTAGCCTAAACGTCATTCAAAGCTCCCGGGTTCGAATCCGGGTAGCAACCGACAAATTTTCTTCTATAAAATTCTCTCCTTTCACCTCCTTTCCTGCTCTCTAGCAATGTTCTGTCGTTTGCTTTCGTCTCCTCTTTCTGCCCCCACCCTCACCTCCTTTGCCCCCTCCTCTGGGCTCCTGACTCTTTCTGCAGCCTTTCTACTGTTACTCCTTGGCTCCTTCTTACAGATGTCTTTCACCAACACCCCTGATCTTCTGGTAGGAAAGATCTACACCTAGCCTTCTCGGACAAGGCTAAAAATCTCGGAGGGCCCGTGTGCAAGTTGCGCGCGTTAAAGATCCCTTGGTGGTCTAAAATCGATAAGAGTAGGCTTCTGCCGCAACCCGGGCAAAATTCAAAATTTTCTACCAACTGAAAAAGTTCAATGTGTCCCGCACGCTCGTATGACCTTATGAAGATGCGGGCGCCATAAAACACTTACCAAAGAAAAAAACATAGGGCCTAGCTGACCTGTCAAAGACACAATAGTGCACGTCTCACACTTATTGTACAAACACTGCAACCTTACGGGAGGAGTAATATCTGAGATAGATGCAGTCTTCGTAGAAGATAAAAATGTTTGACTCTGTGGGGTTTTTTTTCTCTCCTTTCCAAACACTTGGCTCTCTTTCTTTCCTCTGATAACATATCTAGTTCAAGCTGACACTGAAGAACTCTTTAAGGATTACAAATATTCCTAACCCGCCAAAGAAGCTTGGTACACTCAATCAGCAGATGATCGCTTAGCAACCATCTAATTGGAGATTCTCGCTGGAAGGCTAAGTTTTACATTCTTTGCTTTCTACACTGCCCAATGACACTAACCTGAGCTGATACAGAATGCGGTGTAAAGATGAACACGAACTTTTGTAACCTCAGTTCCCTTCGTCAATGGAGCGAGTCAACAAGGCGTCCCCAGTACAAAACCAATTCTTTGTGTATTGGATACCGGTAGTGATAAACTGAAGCCCAAGTCAGAACAGAGGAGTTTGTCGGCTTTCCTGCTTTTTTAGTTTTAGTAAGGTTTTACGGCGCTCGCAACTGCATAAGGTCATATGAGCACCGAGGCGTGCATGTCAACAGAGAAGTCTAAACGGGGAATCAGGCTAAATCTGTTCACCTCTCTAGCCTCAACAGCACAAAGCCTGCTTCGACTATCAAGGCATCCCGAAAATGGCGGTTCACAAGAGAGTGACAAACAGACAAAAGAAGTATAGGAAAAATGACGATAGTAAGGATGAGGAAAGAAAAGCAGCAGTTCCACCTATGTTGTTAAGGCACAGCATGACAGTGATAAATCAGCCTATTTACAATTCTACTAAGCATAAGAACATGTTAATAACCACCCTTTGGGGATGGCCTAACGACACCAGTCAGTAGCACTGC
>NW_004797477.1:320573-324558 GCF_000002075.1 Aplysia californica | reverse complement strand
AAAAATAAAAAAATTCAATTAAAATTCATAAACCTGCGGGAAAATGCCAGTTTCATCACTTTGATTATTTTGACGAGCGCCTGATTCCACCACGCTGCCACACAGGACAATTTTTCAAGGTAGCGTTACGCCTGAATTAAGAAATCTATAATATCCAACCAAGAGGGTGTGACTACCTCACTTCAGAGCAGGAGCCTCCAATTTCCCTTCTTTATTTTGAAGAGATCAAATGTAGAAGAAAACTTATTTGCATTTATTAAGCTCAGTTTTTATTCATAACAGTTTTTAACTTAAATTCAATATTTTCACAATAAAATGCAATCTTCGTTATGTTAGATTAAAATCATCCCTGATTAAAACAGAAAATAAGAACATAATATTCTTACATAATATGCAAGATGAAAATTGGGTACATTTTTGGATGTGTCATATTGTAAACTGTAACACTATTTTCAACACAGCACAGTCGGAGCATAGGCATGTAGTGTTTCTTTTCTGTGAGAAAGAGTATTGGTGACGAGCTATAAACTCATCTGATTACTTTATGTGAAAGCTGAGCAATTTAGAGATTTCATCTATTAGACAGTGGTGCGGTGTTTTGCAATATTATTAGACAAGTCTTTGTGTGATCCTTTCAATAGGGATTTTACTTTTTTTATCTTCTGGGAGTTATGGATGTCCACCCGACAAACAATCTGTAACGTGAAGGAAGAAGGATTTGTGGTGGGTAGTTGTAGGGCCAAGTTTTCTCGGTGAAGTGTACAAGGTTTATGTAAATCGGTTACTGTTTAAATACCGTTTTCCCTTATCACTCTGTGATGCTTTTTATGAACTTTTTCACTTAACTCAAAATGAAATTTACCGGTATCCTCTTTGTCAATGGGCAGATTTTGTTTTGTAGAGTTCAGAGTTATGGCCCCAAATGTTCTGTTCCTGTTGTTAGTCCGGATGCACACTGGTAGGATTATGTCGTGTCGGGTCTGGTCGAATTGGGTCTGATCGGGTCGGGTCGTGTTGGGTCGGGTCAGTAAATTATGGTGGCCTCAGTAAACACAACGAACAGACCCCTCCTTTGTTGTGTCAAATTTGACCGGGAATTTCAAGAACAGAAAAGTTTGACCGGCGCATGGTGTCATTGTACACACAACTCATCGTTCACAACACAGACATTTCCTTCTCTAACGGATTCAAGTGACGGCTGCTGCATATCGCAGTTGCTGTTTTGAGGGGTTCTTGAATCTTACAGACATGTAACTGTCGATAGCTGTTTGGATTTGTCACTATTAGCCTCTCTAATACGGGATGCCCAATTTGTCTGAATCGGGCCGATTGCTCGACTCGGTCGCCTGAAACTGAAAACAAACCCCCCTTTTTTTTAGGTGACCGAGCCGGGCGATTGGCCCGATAGGCCGATCCCATTAGCAGTGGGCACTCCGTATTAATCTACACCTTCGAAAACCCCATTCTAGTTCTGCACGCAACATAAAAACAAAGTACATTATGTTATGTATGACCCTGATCTTGTGGCTGGTCGGCTAGAAACCTTGTCATTGGTCCTTCACATCCGACGGCTACGATCGGACAAACTAACGTACCCTAGCAAGAACAAAAAGAAGAAGACGGAAGGCTATTTCTCTTTCGCGTACATACAATAATATATCGTCATTCAAGTTTTCAGCTTCACCGTCTCCCGGCCCTACCACCCACTCCTACTCAACAAATTTCCATAAAATAAACAGTAAGCTTAACATCATCACTCATTACCACTATTATTTCTAAAATCATCAGCGCTCTCAGATCAATGACTTACACCTATAATCCTGGAATCTCTATCTGCAACAGTTACTTGTCATTCTAAGTATGCACTTAATACACTATTGGACACTATCATAATAATATGCACTTTTTCTACAATCATAAGACGTCAATCTGATATAAATGGGCAAGGAATACCCCCCCCCCCCCCCACAAGTAAACTGAGAGAAAAAATAACACAAACAAGAGATATACAGTTTGATCATAGGTAACACAGATTTCTGGAGTTTGGAATATTTCTGTTACCACTGTAAACAGCTGTGCGTTGTGGGGAACCATCTGCCCGTGCGTGCTGTATTCTTCCGTCATTGGTTAAAAATACAGTCAGTACTACAGTATGTGAGGCGACGAGGTGAAATCAGGCTCAGGTCAAAACAGTGACATCAAACAAAACGACACTTTTCTGAGTTGGGCAAATTTTTTTCGGATTTTCTTTTTTTTTGGCTCAACACCTTTTATGCTCTATTAAAAACGCATTTATGTGTGGATGTTACCGGAAAACGTTAGGCACTCCCTCCCCCCCCCCCCCCCAAAAAAAAAGAAACAGAAAAAAAAGAAGTACATTTCAGGTTTTCAAGGACACTCAAGCTATGGAAGTCACCAAACTTTTGTGGCAATTTTATCACTAATGTTACCTCTCATACCAGGCAACCCCACCTGCTTCAAACGCAAATATCTTGACTTCTATTTAAGATAGATGGGTATTTTGTCACCAAATGCAAGACAAATGAACATGTTTTAATATGATATTAATAACTCTATATGCCCCAAATTTGACAAGCGACTGATTCCAACGCGTCGTGACAAATATGCAGTTATTACAATTTTACAGGAGAGGCAGAAAAACTGAATGTTGTTACTAAGAAAACAAACTCTTTGCAAACATCCCAAGTCAATAATATGTCTAAGAATACAATGTTCAGAATTACTTTCTTTTTATCTTTGCAATAAAGTCTAGTTTCTCATTAAAAAAGTGAAGTTTTTTGTTTTTTTTGTTGTTGTTGCTTTTTTTGCTCTGGTGTAAAGTTGTAAAAACTGCCTTAATAGACTGTACTTTGAAAAAGGCCACCTGTATTCTGTGAGGTAAAAGGCTGTCTTTTGTACCTGTTGCGTCCATGTCTTCAGCCCATCAGAGTGTCTTCTGGGGGCCATCCGTTTATCTGTAAGGAGGTGACATAACGTGGCCCGGCTGCGGACCCTCAAACCGTGTGGCCGATAGCTCCTGATGAGTTTTATACGCCCAAGTGGCTACTTGGACTCGAGTCTGAATAGCCTCCCATGGCTATTCGGACTCAAACTCGAGTGCGCTTGTTTAGTAAACGGGGTGTCCATTGGGGGATGGGGTTGGGTCATGTCTGGTCGGGTCGGGATGATCGCCCGCGTCGTCGCCTGAAAACAAAAAACACGTTTGTTTTTGAGGCGACGAGTCGGGCGCGATTGGTTTGTGCCACGATAGCTGCTTTGCACCCTCAATCAAGCTAGTAAACCGACCCAACCCGACCCGACCAATCCCCAGTAGATATTGTTTTGTTCTGATTTTATTTGAACATCATGTAAAGTATGCTGTTGGAAAAACTTTCCCTTTAGACCACTGTTACTTTAAATGACTGACTTTCGTTCCCTCAGGAAGTGTTTCAACTTTTTTCTTCTGAATTTCTAATTGGACTTCTTTACTTTACTTTACTTTACTTTACTTTTCCGATCCAGCAGCCATTTGGGTTCTAGCCCTTCGGTAAAACTGGACTTCCAATTGATCAATAATTTCATCCTTCTCGTCAAACAAAACGGGTTTAGATTACCTATTGATAGACTTTATAATCCTTTCTTGATCTGAAACTTTGATATTTAATTTTTTTTTCACTTCTTTGAGCTCAGATTGCCGTTTCCCTGTTTGCCTTTGTTGTGCAGTATTTCAGATTTTGCAACTGTTGCACGTTCACTTTTGACGTCACTAATACTTTACTTAATTTGTGTCGAAAATTTTAGCCAGATCGTAGAAACCGAGGAAGGCAAGGTCGAATTGCCTGTCCGCTTCAATTCCGGAAAACCCAGTGACTGCGCATGCGCACTGGAGTTTGAGTCCGAATAGCAACGGGAGGCTATTCAGACTCGAGCCCGAATAGCCCCAGCCTTTATACGTCGTGTATGTTTCCAAACGCTGTCCCAGCCC
>NW_004797477.1:318112-319552 GCF_000002075.1 Aplysia californica | reverse complement strand
TTTTTACCCCTTGTCCATTTATATGAGATTGACACCATCGAATTACAAAATGTAGAAGAAAAAAGTGAGTATGACAGTGTCCAATAAGTGTATTACGTGCATACTTATTTTTGATTTTAATGTTTATATTTTAGTAGAGGTTTTACGGCGCTCACAACTGCATAAGGTCATATGAGCGCCAGTGCATACTTAGTATGCCAAGTAACTGTTACATAATATAGAGATTCAAGGATTACAGATGTAATGTAAGTCATTGATCTGAGAGCAAGATGATTTTAGAAATAATGGTGGTGATGAGTAATGATGTGGGATTGCGTTTAAGTAAAGTTAGCGTTAGTCCTATCTTCCTCTACTCCAATAAGTCACGAGGGACGTGGGCACCCCCTACCCGTTTCCTACTGAAACCATCTTTACGGTCATTGTGAAGTTCCGAAATGGTGGGCACAGTCTCTGATAAGGTGACATTGTTAGTGTTAGCTTATTCTATCGGGCCAAGACAAGTGTCGAGGGGAGCTTAGTGGGAAGACAGTAGAGTGGCAGGTATGTAGGCCCGGGTAAGTTCCCAAGTCCTGCTTTTTTTGTTTTACAAGATTATATTACAGCGTTATTTGATGGAAAATAGAACTCTAGAAGAAGAGAGTTTTTTGCCCGTGGTTCAGGTAGAAGACTGCAGGAGAATTAGCAAAGATGAAATCTATCGAGAGATCACCTTTCTCCTCCTAAACATAAATGTTCGTGGATTGTTTTTCGAGCGTTAAGAGGTTTTGCTTCCATCTCCTGTCTATATACTAGAAGTCAATACTAAATGGAAGATATGATTACAGAATGGCATGTTAATGTATAAACGAGACTTGTGCAACAGATAAGAATGATGGACTGGTAATTTAGCGAAATTTTCGAATTTCGTTGTACGTACTGATGTTACTCCAGTTGTCTAAGGTTGGCGTCCATGTCTTTGGCACATCTTGTTTCCAACGTGGCGTAATCTAAGAAACAATGTAAACTTCATAAATTTTCCTCTTACCTACCCCATTTTCGATGCTTTGGTAAATATAAAATGGAGTAGGCAAGAGGCAATTTTCACGGATTTTTTGGCAAATCTGAATACTACCTCAGGAAAAATTTCATTATCAAATTTCTAGTTCGTTTAGGAAAAGTTTGTCACTCACAAGTAAATCTATTGGTTGCAATGATGTATGCAAAAAAAAAAACAACAACCCTCAATTTATTTCCATTAAAAATAAGTGCGGTATTAATAATTACGTAAGACTTGTGAACGAAATCCAATAAGACCGCCATACCCATACCCATGGAAACGAAACGTTTTCCTCAAATTTGATTGCGGATTTCATGACTCCTTACTATACGTGATATATAAAGTGATAAATTTGGTAACATTTGACCCACTGATAAGCGAGATAGCCTTAAGGTGTATCCCCC
>NW_004797477.1:313736-318012 GCF_000002075.1 Aplysia californica | reverse complement strand
TGTAGGAGTATGATAAAACAATCATGGAGAAACAATATCAAATGGGAAAACAAAGATGAAATGGAGAATTGCAATCGCAGTATTTAAACTGAGAATGATGACATCCACCTGAAGAGTTCAAACTCTAAGAACATTCTGGAGACTGTTTTCAAACTTGCTACTGAGCTGACAGCATTTTAAAAGAAATTTTTCTTTAAAATTCTCCCTACGACAGCTCCTTGCCGTTCGCTGTGATCAACTTATCTCTTTCTTGTTCCTCCTTATGAACAGAATGGCGGGAGATTTGACTGAGCTCTAGTTAAGCTTACTGAAAATCGAGACGAAATGTAACATGCTTGGTCTAATTGTATTCGATATACACTTCATATACTGTGGGCGATTACATCAAGTTCAACTGTAACAAAGAAATATAGTAAAATACTAGTCGCTGTTCCCCGGCGCAGCCCGGAAGAGTGTGACACCATGGCTCGATCGAGAATATCAAGATCTACATTGTACTTTCGCTTTCGTTACCACCCAGAACCTGGCCGGTGGTAGTCTGAGAAGGCGACATTTGTGACATGCAGATCGTCCACTATAAACGCTGTGTCGCCAAGCAAATAAATCAAATTTTGTCTCTGTGCTGTCACTTGTGAAAGAAAAAAGAAAAGCGTCGTCCGATTGTCAGCTTGTTGGACTCGTCATCGTGACGGTCAGTTAACCTGCGCGTGTGAGCATCGACGGTAGTTAGGGTCGCCAAAGTTCATTCAAAGTCTGAGCCTTTGGAAGCATAGGACTCCCGGGGGGGGAGATCTCTGGTCTGATTCTGTGATGTAACTGGACGTTGAACGGTATGTGCTTTGTTCGCAGGCGGAAGGTTGTGGTTTGTTGTGTTCTCGGATAGCGGTTGATATTGTCAGTTGTGAGGCAGCGTGGTGAAATCAAGCGCTCGTTAAAGTACAGAAATAGAATGAACAGGCATTTTTTCGAAAGTTTGGTTATTTCTATCGAATTTTAATTTTTGGGCTTCTTTTACGCAGATATAAAAACACATGTCCATATGAATTTTACTCAAAAACATTGATATTAAAGTCACAGATTCTGTTATTTTTTTGTTTTCAAAGACTCTTTAAATTTTAAAGTTACCAAATTTTGGAGACCATTTTCTCTCTAATTTCACCACTGAAACCAAGCGATCTCACTTCCGTAAATCACAAATGTCTTTGCTATATTCAAGATAGATGGATATTTATTTCTTTGAAAGCAAAGCATATAAATCAGCTTCCCGATGACACAAATAACTGTAGATGCCCTTAAATTGACGAGCGCCTGATTCCACTGCGTCATGACACATTTATTCTTTTTGCTTCAATCATGAGAGTTGTGCTTCGTCTCATAAGAACCATCCCGACATATCTCGAGTTATTTAGCAAAGATGGGCGTTGATGTTGCTACCTTTGGCGGATATCTGCTTGGTGTGGGTTCAAGCCGTTGGTGATCTCAGCAGGGCCGGCTCGTTGGGCGAAAACCTGGGAGTGCACAACTGCGTCATCATGAGTTGAAAATTGTAAAGAGCATAGTAATAATAATAATAAATAATAAATAGCATTTGTATAGCGCATACCCCCGCTCAAAAGCAAGCTCTCAGAGCATAGTACTTTATATACTTAACTTTACTTTTCCGATCCAGCGGCCATTCGAGTTCTAGCCCTTTGGCTTGCCGATATGGCAAAGAATTTACAGATGTTTATCAGTTAGATCTAGTGTTTTGTCGTTGTATAGAGTATTTTCGATGTCTGGGGAGGCAGGAAAAAAGCATAGTACTAAACCCGCTGTGTAGTTATAATATCTTAAGGTAGGTGAGGACCAAATTCGTTCACTTTCACTATCTTTTTGACACTTTGATTTCGAGAACTACCTGTACATAAATTTGTAAGCGGAAAAAAAACCCAACTTACCCCCCTCACATACATTTTTCTCCCCCCCCCCTTTCCCGTTTTTACCTCTATCCGCAGGTCTTTGTCCAGCACATCAGATAGACCCACTCCCTCGTCTCCTCCTCCTCGTGCAGTGGTCAGTCCACCATGTCCTGCAACAAGCGAGTGGTCATCGGCCTGGTCTGCTTCGCCCTGATGGCAGTCATCCTCGTGGTGGTCGGAATCGTCCTGTGGAGAGACTACGAGGACGACAGCTCCCAGCCCGAGGATCGACAAATTCGACTCACCGAGGATATTCGGTTTTCTGCTACTTCTTTCAATCTGACGATAGTCGGCATCCCCGAGGCGAATATTTCTGCCGTGACGGCTCGAATAGGTCAAAATGTGATACAGAGTGAGGCTGCGATATGTCGAGGGCGTGAAGACGGCACAGTGTGTAGACGGTGGCCTGGTGGGCGGCGGCTGAACATACGCCCATCTGTCCAGGTACTTACTTAATTTACTTACTTGTTCATCCTCTGTTGCCGTTTAGCGTCGAGGGGAGATGCAGTTTTCTATGGTAGGCCAGCTCTGCAGCTCTTTCGGTTATGATGTTATGTTTTCTTAGGGTTTCCTTGACACCCTCGACCCACCTTTTGCGTGGCCTTCCTCTTCCTTTATAGCCAGAGTGCTTGGTGTTGTAGGCTCTTGAGGCTGGCTGGTCAGGTGGCCTAGCAAGCCGACGGCGGATATTTACTGCTACGAAACAATCAAAGGAGAAAACAATCTGTCCAGGTAATTGTCCTAAAAATTGTGAAATGATATGTGTTTAACGGCCCTATCAACACTGTTACGTTGCTTAATTAAGAGGCGGGACCTCTGAGGGTAACGTCCATCTCCGAAAGGACCCAGTCAAATGGGAAATTCGTGGGTATATGCCTTTCTCAAGGACTCAACGTCGGGCCGAGCTGAGGCTCGAACCCTCGAACTCGCAATCTCACGATTACGAGTCCGGTAGCCTAACCACTAGACCACCGACGCCACGACTAATTGTGTCAGGACGAGATGGAATCAGGCTCTCGTCAATTTTTAGGCATGTAGAGATGTCGGACTCATCTTACAGCTCGTTTATTTGTCTTGTTTCGGATTTTTAAAAATCTATTTATCTATAATACAAGTCAAGATAATCGCGACTGCAGGAGGGGCGGGGGGGCTGATTTCAGAGGTAAAATTAGCGAGAAAATGGCTACCAAATATTAGTTATTTCCTTAGCTTGAGAGTCCGTAGAAAATGGAAATTCACAATACATTTTTTGTGCCTTTAATCAGCGATTTTCAGTTTTAAAAAATCCCCGTAGAAATGTGTTCTTTATATACATAGGCATGATAGGTGTTGAGCCAAAAAAAAACCCAACAAGAATTCGATAAATATTCCCAAACCGGCGGGAAAATGCCAGTTTCTTCACTTTGATTACTTTGACGAGTGCCTGATTTCTCCACGCTGCCTCACAATTGTCATAAACAGGAAATATCGAGTTATTGTATAGCACACACCCTGCTCGGTCAGCGGCTAGCTCTGTGCACTTCACAACATCCTTCTTTCTGTACCCTCAACAGGCTCTTCAACACACAGAGGTAAGAGGGGAGAGACAGGATGAGACAGAGAGACCGAGACAGAGAGACAGTGAGACAGAGAAAGAGAGAAACAGAGAGAGAGAGAGAGGCAGAGAGAGAGAAAGAGATAGATAGATAGATAGATAGATAGATAGATAGATAGATAGATAGATAGATAGATAGATAGATAGATAGATAGATAGATAGATAGAAAAATAGAGAGATAGATAGAAAGAGAGAGTGAGAAGGAGAGAATAAGAAGGGAGAGACAGGATAAGATACAGAAACCGAGACAAAAAGACAGAGAGAGAGAGCACGAGAGAGAGAGAGAGAGAGAGAGAGAGAGAGAGAGAGAGAGAGAGAAAGAAAGAGAGAGAGAATGAAGAGCTATGGAGGAAGCGATAGAAAACTGGAATGTTTAGTGTGTGCGTCAACTCCCAACAGGAGTATTTCATAATTATTGGGTGTTGTTATGTTTCACTGTTGTTTTCTATTAAACAGATAAGCATACATAATCCACTGCTAAAGTTAAACACCTGTTTGTTTATTTGACAAAAATATATAACGCAACAGCTGCCAACTCCATCCCCCCTCCCCCTCATGTGTACCAACACAGATTACTCTCTCGTGTCAAGAATCGGAACGTTTCTATTTGTGTCACGACATGGTGGAATCGGGCGCATTTGTATTGCTTTTGATGACAGAAATACCCATCTGTCTTGAATAGAAGTCGAGATATTTGTAACTGAAGGAGGTGGGGTTGGGGGG
>NW_004797477.1:303432-311228 GCF_000002075.1 Aplysia californica | reverse complement strand
TATATATATTTATGGCTCTTTAATTGTATTTATTTTCTTTCCATCCTTCTGTCTAAAATATATCCTCTCTTTTTCATTCGACACGTATACAATTTAGGATCTCCATCAGTATAAATTTTCTCACACCTTGTCCTCACTTCGCGAGACAATGGGAGTGTCAAATTATGCGTGCGCGATGTGTACATTGTTAAAAATGTTAATGTAAATACATTTACGTTTCTGGCTGTGTCTTAAAAACACGGATGAGGAGCGATGTGAAACATGTTTGTAATTCAGCTACACAGTATAACAGTCGCTGCCCCATTAGGGCATTGTGGGCATTTACATTTGATGCAACGTTTTGTAAAAGTAAATACGACACTTACAAACACACACACACACACACACACACACACACACACACACACACAAGCACCCGATACCCGAGTGGGGGTACATTTTTATCGAGTATCTCGGCCTTTCTGCTACTGTGTTGTAGTTGTATCCCTCTCGGCCTTTGTATGCGCTGACAGGTAGGGTCAGAAGTCTGTCTCCTGTCAATAAAAATGTATCCCCACTCGGGTATCGTGTGCTTGTGTGTGTATGTGTTTTTAAGTGTGTTTGTGTGTGTTTGTGCGTGTGTGTTTGTATGTGTTTGTGTGTATGTGTGTTTATGTGTGTGTGTAGTGTGTGTTTGTATGTGTTTGTGTGTATGTGTGTTTATGTGTGTGTGTAGTGTGTGTTTGTGTGTGTGTGTGTGTGTTTGTATGTGTTTGTATGTGTTTGTGTGTGATTCTCTCTCTGTGTGTGTGTGTGTGTGTGTGTGTGTGTGTGTGTGTATGTGTGTGTATGTGTGTGTGTTTGTATATGAGTCGTATTTAATTTAACAAAACATTGCATTAAATTTATATGCCCACAATGCCCTCATGGTGCAGCGACTGTTATGCTGTGAAGCTGAATTACAAACTTGTTTCACATCTCTCCTCACAATAAGTGTTTTTAGACACAGCCAAAAAAGTAAATTTACATTAAAATTGTGAATGCATCGATTTCATTTTCCACCTGTATAAAGTTAGGTTATGGTATGAATAACAAACCCTGAAAATTTAATTGGAATCAAAAAGAAAATAAAAAGTAGATGAGAAAAAACATCAAAAATTGAAGTTTTGAGAAAAAACAACATTCTGTTGCAAAATAGGCGAAATGAAAGTTTTAGGACAGAAAATCTGAAAGATGATGATTGTAACACAAAGTGTAAGCACTTTTTTGCTTTACAAGTGATTGGACTATTATAACACGTAAAAATGTCCAGATGCCATAAATTGACCACAAATCGCCAATTTAACACACCCCCCCCCCCTTTAACTGGTTAGTGCTTTTTGTTGATATTAACATTCCATTGTTAACACGTTTTGCTAATATTATCACTCTATTGTTAACGTGTTTTGCTAATTAATATTATCATTCCATTGTTAACGTGTTTTGCTAATGATGCACTTTTAAAATTCCCTTTTTATCGTGTTTTGCTCGTCTATGTTCGTGATTTTATTGTTAACAGGTCCGCTCTGCTTATCAATAATAGACCTTTATTAGCTTACGTTAACGCGCCTTGCTAATGCCCTTCCGTCGTTTCGTCTCACTCAGAACCCCGGGCAGTACGGTGACGTTATCGAGCCAATCTTCCTGTCCTCTGCTGGCGTAGGTATCCACGTAGATGAAACCACGCCCCTTTACGTGTCCATCAACGAGGCCAAATCTAAACAGCTGTGTCTGGTCGGAAGAACGGGAGCAAACACGCCCTACTACCACGGCTCTCAAAGTGCGTCTCTGCGCTACGATGTTTGTAAGTCTAAGGACATCGCAAGTCTTTGGAAAGCTATGGCAGAGCAGTTCATACCCAAACCTGCAGCCAGCATGTCTGATGACGTTCTACGCAATCCGATCTGGTGCACCTGGGCCAAATACAAAGGCGGGATCAACCAGACGTTGCTTCTGGAGTACGCCAGCCTTATAACTGACAACGAATTCCCAGCCTCACAAATTGAGATTGACGACGAGTGGACCCCGAAGTACGGAGATCTGGTTTTCGCCACCGACAAGTTCCCTGACGCTAGGGAACTGATTCAGAATCTCACAAGCGAAGGGTTTCCTATCACGGTGTGGGTTCATCCGTTTTTTAACGTCGACTCACAAGCCTTCCAAGAGTTGTCGGAGAAGAATTATCTAGTGAGAGCCCTCCACTCCGAGAAGCCAGCCCTTACTGAATGGTGGCGCGGTAAACACGCAGGGCACCTTGACGTCACCAATCCTGACGCGGTCTCGTGGTACTTGGATAGACTAGACAATCTAAAAGTAAACTACAACGTGACGTCGTTCAAATTTGACGCTGGTGAAACCAAGTGGCTCCCAGCGGGTTACGAGACATACGAAACCTTGCCCAACCCCAGTGTGCTCACCCGGAAGTACGTGGAGATGGCGTATCGGTCTGACGTCAAGGAGAGACGACAGGAAGTGCGTGCAGGCTACCGTAGTCAGAACTCTTCAACGATGGTGCGCATGTTGGACAGGGCCAGTAACTGGAGCCACCGGAGGGGTCTCAAGACCGTCATCCCCTGCGCCCTAGCCTTCGGGATCATGGGCTACCCGTTTGTTCTTCCCGATCTCATCGGCGGGAACGCTATGGATAACATAACCATTGACCACACAGTGCTGCCAGACAAAGAGCTCTACATCCGCTGGATGGAAGCTACCACATTTTTGCCGGTGTTGCAGTTTTCCGTCGGGCCGTGGGACTACGACGAAGAGGTGGTCAACATCACACGTAAATACGTACAGCTTCACCAAAACTTCTCCGACCTCATCGTCAACTTGAGTAAAGAAGCGGTGGTCACTGGCCATCCTATCGTACGTCCGCTGTGGTGGACTGACCCCACAGACCAAGCGGCCTTGACCCTTGACACACAATTTCTCCTCGGTAACGACCTTCTCGTGGCCCCGGTGTTGGAGCAGGGGGCGGAGTCACGTGACATCTACATACTGAACGGCGATTGGCGGGACGAGCTAAGGGGCGATATATTGAGTGGACCTCAATGGTTGTACAACTACACAGTGGCTCTCCATGAACTCGCTTATTTCACAAGAGTCACCGCTTAGAGTGTCGGTTGTAGCAACTTAACACACAGTTCTAGCTCTCCCTGAACTCGCTTATTTCACCAGGCAACTACACACACACACACACACACACACACACACACACAGACACACACACACACACACACACACACACACACACACACACACACACACACAGTTCTAGCTCTCCATCAACTCGCCTATATCAGCAGTCAGCTAAACACACAGTTCTAGCTCTCCATTAACTCGCCTATATTAGCAGTCAACTAAACACACAGTTCTATCTCTCCATTAACTCGCCTATATCAGCAGTCAACTAAACACACTGTTCTAGCTCTCCATCACCTCGCCTATATCAGCAGTCAACTAAACACACTGTTCTAGCTCTCCATCACCTCGCCTATATCAGCAGTCAACTAAACACACTGTTCTAGCTCTCCATCACCTCGCCTATATCAGCAGTCAACTAAACACACTGTTCTAGCTCTCCATGGACTAGCTTATTTCACCAGAGTTACAACGCACCTTTGTAGGTTGACATCAGATGATGCAAGCTTTACGCTGCTTCGTTAATACAGTGGTTAATTTATAAGCTGCGTTTTGGCATTTACCTTTCTATTAGATCGAACTAACACCCCTATCTCCCCAAGAACCCCCCCCCCCCGGCCCCAACCACCAAAAAAGCCCACAACAGTAAACAAAACAACACAAAAACAACAGCAACAAAAACCAACATAAAAAAAACAAAAAAAAAAAGCAAAACAAACCAAAAAACCAAACAAACTTAGGCCTCCTCTCTCCAGGAAACAAATGATTCAATTTTTAATTAAAGTGACATTCGGAACATAAGATAAGATACGATATATCTTTATTGTCCAGCTCCTGGCACATTGGTGGAGAGTATGACTGATATAGTGCAGCTGGTGCTGTGTTCTTCCAACAAGTCGCAGCCGGTAATGGGCTTGGTTTTTGCGGGGCCCTTTGATCAAAACATGTAAATTCTTTGCCATATCGACAGGCCGAAGGGCTAGAACCCAGATGGCCGCTGGATCGGAAAAGTAAAAGTAAAGTAAAAAAAAAAAAAAAAGGGGGGGGGGCTTTTTTTTATTTCACTGTGGGAAAATACTTCCTTGATTTGTTTGTCTTTGCAATAGCTGTCGACAAGATCCTCAGTAAGTCTCGTATAATGAGCTATGCACTAACAATACACAAGCACCGGCTCACCGTGTTCTGATGTTGTCATCTGAAGAGGGAAGTGTTTGAGTTTGTGTGTGTGTGTGTGTGTGTGTGTGTGTGTGTGTGTGTGTGTGTGTGTGTGTTTGGCAATGTTGTATTGTGTGTTTATTTTACTGTGGGGGCTGGGCTGGGGGTGCGGATTATTCTAAAGAATGTTGACCAGCGTAAGTGGTGTTTTCTTCAAGCTATTTCACACTGCATACAAAAGACACAGATTCCACATCCAGGAGGCGGGGGAAAGGGGGGGGGTGTTTTACCATGTATGTCTAACTTCTTAAGAGTGGAGAAAGTCAGTTTCTTTAATCATAAGAATGGCTGTTTTGACGAGGATGCAAAGCATTTACAACCTATCAGGGAACAGAATTGACGAGTCTACTTAATTGCCACACAAATTTAGTTCTCTCTAATAATATCTTGAGCTGTGTTTCATAGTCTCGTTTTCCCCCTGCTTTTTTGTATCCATCTTATCATGACACGTGCAAGGTAAATAAGATGGAGGAACCCATCAGAAAAACAGGAGCTCCTAGCAAACTGGGATGGCTCCCCCATACACTTCTCTGTTATCTGTTTTAAGTGTGTTTTATAATCCGGAGACAAGAGAGGTCAAGCATGTGGCAAGTAAAATGTGTCATGTCGTGGTGGGGACAGGTGCTCGTCAATTTTTTGGCATATGGTGTTATTGGTATGATCTTAAAGCCTGTTCATTTGCCTTGCTTTTGGTTTTAAAAAATATCCGTCTATGTTGTACAGAAGTCAACATATTTGCGTTTGAAAAAGGTCAGGGTCGTCTGGTTTCAGAGGTGAAGTTAGCGAGACAATGACCGCCAAAGTTTGGTAGCTTCCACAGCCTGAGAGTCCTCGAAAACTGAAAATTTGTATATTTTTTTAGCCTGTAATGAATGGTTTTCCGTAAAATCAACATCAAAATGTGTTTTTAAATGGACAAAAAACGTGTTGAGCCAAAAAAGAAAATTAGAAAAAATTACCAATTTTTAAAAAAAAGCCGATTTCTTTGATTTTATTATTTTGACGAGCGCCTGATTTCACCACAATGCATCACAAATGCTTCACAAAGTAATTGAACTTATGCAGCGTTTGTGCGGCTACCATGTGGGTAAAGGAAACAGACAACCTCCCACCCGACACTTAGGCCTGCCATTTTTCCATTTGTCATCTGGATGTCGGTATTTTGTAAGGCTCGGTTGTTGTTGTAACGGGATAGGGTGTAGATGACGTAGGTTCGAATCCCAATCGACAAATTCTTGAACTTTTTGTCTTTTGGAGAGATTTAGGGCTCTGTACAAAATGTGTGGGTTGCTTGTAAAAGACACTGGAGGTTCCTAAGATAATCATCCACTGCTGAAAAGTGTGTTGATCCCTTTATTGCTGAAGAGTTTCTATGTTTGTACAGACAAGGAAAAATGTTCATTGAGGAAAGATTTACACAAATCCATAATATAATATATCCCCCTTATACAAGAATACAAAACGCATATCGTCAATACCAGTACGTTTTCAAAAACTTCCCATTTCAATAGGAAAAAAACTGACAGAGATCCAGGCTTGGCGAACACAATTGAATACATACTAAGACTTCTGCACAGCAGTGAAGAAGTTAAACCCATTCCGGTTACATTCCTCTGCTGTCTGACTTTGTCTTATCCATACCTTGTTGCCCCCAAGGGCGGTACTACTGACTGAAGTGTCTTTAGGTCATTCCCAAAGGGGGGGGGGGCATTGCCATGTTCTGTTGCATAGTAGAATTGTAAATGGGCTGATTCATCATTGTCATGCTCATAACTGTGCCTTAATTGCAACAGGGAACTGCTGCTTTTTCGTTCCTCATCCTTACTATCACCATTTTTTACCTCTACTTCTTTTGCATGTTTGTCACTCTCTTGTGACCCTCTGTTTCCGTGGTGCCTTGATAGTCGAAGCAGTCTTTGTTCTGTTGAAGTTAGAGAGTAGAGAGGTGAGCAGAGTAAGCCTGATTCCCTGTAAGGACTTCTCCGTTGACACCCATCCCCTGGCGTTCATAAGACCGTATGCAGACGCAAGAGCCGTAAAACCTTACTAAAACTCAAACTTACCTTGTTTCCCAGCACCTGTGGTGTATGGGATAGTGCTTCTTCGTGGCAGGTACAGGACAGGATATAGGGTCGATTCCCAAGTGGGGAGATTTTTGGCGGAGCATCTGAGTCTGCCAGCTGGAATGTTGTAACTCTGAACAATGGCTTTGACTGACTGGCTCAGAGCAGTCAAGTTTCAAATTAATGATTTGTGAGGCATCGTGGTGAAATCAGACGTTCGTCAAAATAATAAAATAGATGATATTGGCATTTTACCTCCAGTTTAACAACTTTTTTCTAATTTATGTTTTTGTCTCAAGATCTTTTATTTTCATATAAAAACGCATTTCCATGTGACCTTTTTACTGAAAAACATTGATTAAAGGCTAAAAAAAAGTCATTTTTCAGTTTTCGAAGAGTCTTTAGCTATTGGAGTTACCAAACTTTGACGGCCATTTTTTCGCTAATTTCAACGCTGAAACCAGGCGACATCACCCCCTTCAATCGCAAATATCTTAAGTTCTAATCAAGATAAATGGATATTTATTTAATTGAAAACAAGGCAAACAAATTAGTTTTCAGATTATACCAATAACTGCACATGCCCAAAAAATCGACGAGCGCTGGATTCCACCGTGTCTTGACACATTTAAATTGTGTTGATGAGAACATCAAACACCTACAACTCATCATCATCATCCAGTGCCTTGCCGACTGGCGTGGGCGATCATGGACCTCAATTTCACTGTCTTACGTTGCAGCAACAGTGTCTGTTGTTCTTGCTGCTCCTAGCCATGTTGTCATCTTGTCCAGTATCTTTTCCGTCTGTGTACCTCTGTGTATCTCAGTTTGATGAAGTGAACGTTGGACTTTGCCACTCCAATTTCATCATGAAGGTCAAGAAAACCTGGTATTATTCTGTTCAATTTTGTTTGCCTGTTTGTTTGTTGTTGTTTTTTTGTTTTGTTTCTGGGATTATTTTTCGTGCTTTGGATTTAACATCTCACCAATCGAAATGGAACATTTCTAAATATAACAATGTCTTATCGTAAACGTCCTGAAAAATGTGACATGTTATTGTTTGGAACACACCCCATCTCTTCAGCCCTCTTGGCTAGATCTCTGGCCGGCCACACACCCCCACCCCACCCCCAACACATCCAATCCCCAATACACCCCAACACAACACACCCCATCCCAACACACACGTCCCACCGTCAACACACCAAACCACAACACAACACACCACAACACACAACACCCACCCCAACACACACGTCCCACCGTCAACCCACCCAACCCGCTCCACCACAACACACCACTCCCCCACCCCCAACACACCCATCCCAACACACAGGTCCCACCGCAAACCCACCCCAC
>NW_004797477.1:292836-303015 GCF_000002075.1 Aplysia californica | reverse complement strand
AATACAACACAAAAACCCCCCAAAAAAACTGTCACCTCCCCCGGCAAAGTGAAGCAGGCAGTTTCCAATGACACCCGCAAGACACCTCCAACACCTTGTAGATAGATCTACTCAGTTTGGAAGTCAAGAGAAACACTCGGAGCTTGTGCACAATTAATAAATGTGTCACGACTCGGTGGAATCAGGCGCTCGTCAATTTTGAGGCATGTAGAGTTATTGGTATCATCTTAAAGCTTGTTCACTTCTCTTTATTTCAATGGGGGAAAAAAAGTCCATTTATCTTAAATACAAGTCGAGATATTTGCCAATGAAGGAGGTGGGGTCACCTGTTTTCAGAGGTAAAATTAGTGAGAAAATAGCCTCCTCAGATTAGTTACTTCCTTAGTTTAAGAGTCCGCAGTAACTGAAAATTTACATTTTTGTGCCTTTAATCAACGTTTTTAAGAAAAATCCACACAGAAATGAGTTCTTTAATGGGCATGAAAGGTGTTGAGCCAAAAAAACTAAAATTTGCTAAAAATTCACAAACCTGCGGAAAAATGCAAGTTTCTTAACTTTGATTATTTGGACGAGAGCCTGATTCCACCACGCTACGTCACATATGTGTCACAACTCGTTGGTATCAGACGCTCGTCAATTTTCGGGCATGTGGAGTTATTGGTATCATCCCGGCGATCATATGACCTTATACAGTTGCGAGCGCCGTAAAACCTCTTCTAAAACTGTAAAAACATTGGTAATATCCTAAAGTTTATTCTATTCTCTTGGTCTACATGAAAAATGTACAAATCTGTCTTTAAAAGAAATCGTGATATTTCTGATTGGAGAAGGTGGGCCTCGCCTAGTTTCAGGGGTAAATTTGCGAGAAAATGGATGCCAACGTTTGGTAACTTCTAAAGTTTGAGAGTCCTCGAAAACTATAATTTTATAATTTAATTTTTGTGCCTCTAATCAAAGTGTTTCAGTGAAATTCACACTGAAAAGTGTTTTTAAAGGGACATAAAAGACGTTGAGCCAAAAAACTAAAAAGCCAAAAAAATTGCCTTACTTGTGAATTAAAAGGCCGTTTTCTTCCATTTCATTAAATTAAGAGCCTTATTTTACCACGCTGCCTGACAAATGCTCTTTTGCAAAGTATTTTTGAATGATATAACAATCGTGTTGTGTTATCTGAGACAACCGTCTTGTTACTTAACCAAGTCAGGCTGACAGTGTGAAAACAGACGCTTCGCGTGTGTCAGCAAAACTTGGGATGTGTCGTGGTCAAATCAGGCGCTCGTCGTAAGAATGACAATGAAGAAAAGGCATTATTCCCACCAGTTAGGCAGTTTTGATTGATTTTTTGATTTTTTGACACAACACCTTTTATTATGTATATCCAATTTAAAAACACATTTCAGTCTGGATTTTACGGAAAAACGTAGATAAAGGACCAACAAATGTAAATTTTCAGTTCCCAAGGACTCTCAAGCCATGGAAGTAACCCCATTTTGACGGCCATTTTCTCGAAAATTTTATCTCTGAAGTCAGATGAACTCCACATTTTTCAATCTCAAATATTTTAATTTCTAGTCAAGATACTTGGATATTTTTTCATCGAATGCAAAATAAATGAACGCGCTTTAAGACAACAGATCTAGCAATAACTCTACACGGCCCCCAAATTGACGAGCGCCTGATTTCACCGCGTCGAGATACAAGAGTGTACTGACGCCCACAAAGACAGTGCAGCCTTGGGGAATCTTTCCCTTTATCTAGGTCATCACGTTACAATATTTATCTCCTAGAGTGCACAGGATGCGTCCCACCAGAGAAGTCCCAAATCCCCCCCGGGCGGTGCTACTGACTGAAGTGTCTTTTGGCCATTCCCAAAGGGGGGATATTATGATAATATTATCATGTGCTTATGCAAAGTGTAATTGTAAATGTACTGATTCATCAATGTCATGCTCATAACTGTGCCTGAACTGCAACAGGGAACTGCTGGTTTTTCTTTCCTAATCCTTAATATCGTCATTTTCCCTCTACTTCTTTTGTATGTTTATCACATGGATTAAAGGCAAAAATGTAGATTTTCAGATTCCACGGACTATCAAGCGATGGAAATAACCGCACTCTGGCGGCCACTTTCTCGCTAATTCTTCCTCTGAAATCAGGCGAACTCCATCTCCTTCAATCGCAAATATCTTAACTTGAAATTCAAGATAAACGGTTTTCTTTTCATTGAAAGCAAGACATATGAACAAGCTTCAGGATTATACTATTCACTTCACATGCCCAAAATTTGATGAGCACCTGATTCCACCGCGTCGGGAGACAAATTATTATGGAAGCGTGTCTATAGCACAGATAATGGTACCGAAATAATCCTCCTAGCTTTGTGCACAGGAACAAGCAACAAGGAATGCATTATAATATTTGACATAAGTATATTATTCTATTTCGTGGGGTAACTAGCAGCATCTAGGACTTTTCTTGTTCCTTGCTGGTTAAAGGTAATCTTCAGTCAAACATGGACAAATATTCTTCTTCTTTTTCTTCCTCTTCTTCGTACTGTTATTTTTATTTTTATTATTGTTATAACTATAATTATTGTGATTATTTTATTGTCATTAAAGTTGCTATATTCGCTCTTATTCTTCCAGTCATCTCCGATGGGCAACATTACCATACCATATTCTGGGCCAAGCTTGTCTTATTGTGACGTACTTTTAGGATTTAAAAAAACCCCACATACTAATATAAACCGGAGTTTGGACATTTGCCAATATGGCAGTGGAGAACCCAATAAAGTATGTTACGTGGCTTAGATGTTGTTTTGGTAAATGAGTACTGGTACAATATTATTATAATACTGACGATTGTTAAGCGTGAATTGGTAGAATTACACTCTAACTATTATTGTTATTATTGTCATGCTTTACAAAAATTCCAAGAATAACATTAGACATGACACTGGACTCCGTAGATAATTCTCCCAAAACCTGTTTTCTTATCCTCTCTGATTTCATCACCTCCCTCGCAAATTACACAATCATACATCCGAAAATAGTTAACTTACAACAGGAATACATTCTTATAGCTGATCAGGGAATATGTGTCGTGTTTGCAAGACTACCTAGCCATGTGGGCATCCGAAGAAACGAGCAGGTAGATATCCTGGTGAAGGAATCCTTATCCCTTCGGTCGTGATCAATGACAAACACTCTCCCACAGACTGACTTAAAAAATACAGCAGCAGCTACTGTAGCAAGACAAAACTAATACTTTGATATCCCAGAAAGCATTAATATGTACTTTATTGTTGCTGTTTCATTGTTGAGAAACTTAATACAATCCTTTTTGTTCTTGGAATTATCTCTCGCGGTGACCATGGGTGGGAACTGATACATGTATTATTCATTGATCTCTCGCGGAATTAAACGTTTCACACACTCACACACACGCACACACACACACACACACACACACACACATACACACACACACACACACACACATACACACACACACACACACACGCACATACACAAACACACACACACACACGCACATACACAAGCAAACACACACACACACACACACACACACACGCACATGCACATACACAAACACACACACAAACGCACAACCACACGCACGCGTGCGCGCTCGTACACAAAACAATCAGATACCCCTGAAGGTTTTCCAACTAAGGGGATGTGATTCTGAATGTTCTATGACACTTTCCTTGCGCAGCAGTCTTCTCCCTTCCTCCTTGCCTGTTGTGTGCAAGCACGGTTGTCCCCTTTACCATAGAAGATTTGGACTTCTTTGCCAATGTGGACTGTACCGTAATAATTATTATTATTTTAAATTTTAAAAAAAAAATTTTTTTTTGGGGGGGGAATGTTTTACGGCGCTTGCAACTGCATAAGGTAATGTGCGCACGGGACACATTAAACGTACGTAGAAAATGTTGAATTGTGGCTGGAAGAGAGCAGTAAGAAGGAGCCTTGCTCCGAAAGTAAAGCATTATAAAACATCTGTGCCTTGTTTCGAAAGTAAAACATTGTAAAATATATTTATGTGCCTTGTTTCAAAAGTAAAACATTGTAAAATAAATTATATTTATGTGCCTTGTTTCAAAAGTAAAACATTGTAAAATAAATTATATTTATGTGCCTTGTTTCAAAAGTAAAACATTGTAAAATAAATTATATTTATGTGCCTTGTTTCGAAAGCAAGTAAAACATTGTAAAATATCTGTGCCTTGACACGGTGGTGTCGGACGCTTGTCCTATTTTGTTGATGACCTAGTTCTCGACAGAAACGTGGAGTTTGTTCGTTTGTCTAGATTTCGAGGTAAAATCCACTCATCTCTCTTGAATGAAAGTCGAGATATTCACTATTGAATAAGGTGGAAGCCACTTGGTGTTGGATGGAGGTAAATTAAGAGACAAAAATGGCCGCCGAAGTTTGGTGTCTCCCATAGCTTGAATGTGTTAGGAAACTGTAAGTTTACCTTTTTTGTGCCTTAGATCAAAATTATTTAGGAAAATCCAAAAGAGCAAAATTCTGTTACTTGGACATAAAAGGTTTTGTTATGCCCAATACAAATCCAAACAGGAATATAGGACAAAAAATTGCACGAAAGGCCCGAAAATCAAATTGAAAGCCTTCTTTGATTTGTCTATCTTGACTTGCACCTGATTCATTTTCCCTACTTTGTCCCACATTTCGCCATGTGTTACCTGTACATTAACTTTGGGTACAACTGGGAGTGACGTATGGGTCAGGTATAGGTATGAGAAAGAGTGGCCAAGTTGCAGTCCGGATGAGGCCACTCCAAAATAATATATTATTATTATACATAATATGTCTCGTGGGCCAAGGCTGGAGACAGTTCGGTGAAACTGGTTAACTCATCTGGGATCTCAATGTTTGTTCTTGCCTGATATAGGGGTTGTGTAAGTGTTTGTGTGCGTGCGTTTGTCTGTAAGTATGTATTTGTATGTGTGTGCTTCTGTGTGCTTCTGTGTGTGCGCTTGTCTTTAAGTATGTATTTATATGTGTAAGTGTCTGTTTGTCTGTAAAAAGGTACTTGTGTGTGTGTGTGTGCAGTGGTGTGTTTCTCATGGAAAAAGGGGGACGGGCTCTAATCGATGACGGCAGAGAGAACATAAACATGTACTGGGGGAAATAGCTAACGCTGGGCTGGGATATTATGTAATTCCCCCCCCCCCTCCAAATTACTGAATGGTTGCTTCCATTGGTATTGATGAAAACGTATCGTTGTCAATTTTACTATGCCCGGGATCAGTCTCAGTAAACATTTCACACCCTCATTAATCACTTAAGAGACTAACTGATTTGATCCAGCCTGCCAGGGCCAACTCGGGGCTGAGTGTGAAAGTGGAAACAGGATCCCAGCAAACTCATAAAGGTACTCAAAAACAGTTTAATTCAGTTTTATTGGGAGTTGTACGGCATTTCCAACACAATTAGGTTATATTAAACAAGGTCAAAGGTTTGGGGGTGTTACTAGTGAGTAACCTGCAACAACAAAGGAGGGGAGAGATCATGACGCTACTGCACACACGCGATATCCTGGGTGTGAGTACAGGTGCGGAGATGTGACGTCATGGATGTGAATACAGGAACAGAGATGTGACACCAGTTAACTGGGAGTGAGTACAGGGACAGATATGTGACGCCAGTTATACTGGGTATGAGTACAGGAATTGGAAGCATGACAAAAGAGGAAGTGATAGGAGGGACGATGATGTGACGGCACTTATCCTGGGTGTGAGTACATGAACGGAGGTTATACTGGGTGTGAGTACAGGAACGAAGATGTGACGTCATGGGTGCGGGCACAGATACAGAGATGTGACGTCAGATATCCTGGGTGTGAGTACAGGAACACGGAGCCGGACAACAGAGGGCGTGATTTGAGGGACGATGATGTGACGGCACTTTATGTCTTGACGATTATTAAAGCAGTGTGCGGGCTTAAACTTTCCCTTGGGGGGAAGGGCGGTGTAAACATACAGGACGTAGACTGCCCAAGTACTGGTTTCCTCCTCTCAGTTTTTGACTTCTTTGATAAAAAAAAAACTGCCCCAAAGGAGAAACAGACATCGTCAGTATGATTGAGTGTGTCATACTATCACATAGCTGTGGCAGTTATATGCTTTTGTGGTAGGGTGCGTTTGTTTTCTTTCTTTTAAGTTTTGGATTTTGCCCTGGATGTTGGCCTAGTGGCTAAGTGAGTAGTGAATTTAGACTTAAGTAATGTCAAGCTAGTGTCGGTGACACGGGGTTCAGATGGGTGGTTACTGGGGTGTGTCCTTTAGCAAGACAAGACAACCCTAGCTTAAAATACAGGTCGCTGCACAGTGGCGACCGACAGTGGTATGGTTGTAAACTGTTCTGTATTTGTGTTATATGGTGTATTTATGCAAGTATTCATGTATGTACGTATTTATAACTATGTATTTATATATGTAAATGTATGTTTGCTATTTATGCAAGTATTTATGTATGTACGTATTTATAACTACGTATTTATGTATGCAAATGTATGTTTGACATTGTAAATCAAAGTGCCTTCCGGGACAAATAAAAGCGTAATTTATTCATTTATTCTATTTTTATACTCTTCTGCTTCTACAGTTCTCAACCACAACATGGCCGCTGGCAGAGTGGGAAGCACATTGTCTGTTTTCTGGACCTGACATTCCATTAGAGGCTCCGCTCTGCGAGTAATACTGAGCGGCTTACTTTTCTTTGTGAAGCATCGTGGTGAAATCAGACGCTCTTCAAGATGACGGAGTTGGAGAAACTGGCATTTTTCTGTCCGTTTGGCAATCTTTAATGATTTTTTTTGTTTTTTGACTCAACACCTTTAAGGTCCATGTAGGAACACATTTGTGTGGATTTTACTGAAACATGTTGGTTTATGACACAAAAAAGATAAATTTGCAGTTTTCAAGGACTCTCAAGCTTTGGAAATCGCCAAACTTTGGCGGCCATTTTCTCGCTATTTTTATTTCTGAAACCAGGCGATCCTCACCACCTTCAATCCCAAATATCTCAACTTCTATTCATGATAGTTCAGCATTATGTTTCACATATAGCAATACAAATGAACAAGCTTTTAAATGATACCAATAACTCCACACGCTCAAATATTGATGAGCGCTTGATTTCACCGCGTCATGACACATTTCTCTCTCCGTCACCTTATCCTTTGCTTTTGTTTGCTTTTGGATTCTTTTTTTTTTCTTAATACGGGAATAATAAACTGTTGCTCTACTTCTTAAAATTCCAATATTCTCGCCCCATTTCGGAGGGAAATGAAAGACAAACAACTGATTGGAGCCAAGAAAAAAATATGTTTCAGCGTTACACAAGCACAGAAGTGTCTTGCTTTGGGTTTTTATTTTACGTTTTCATATGAGGGCCAGAAGATTAGAGGTGTTACAAGAGAGTAACAAACATAAAACTTATCTGAGGCGAGATAAGGACGATAGGTGTTGGACAGGAAAGAAGAAGCAAACCACACCAGAGCACCCGCCAACAACCCACTCTCTCTCTCTTTGTGACATATTATTATGTCCCAGCAGTGTAACCCCGGGCTGACTTGTAGCTCCAGTAGAAAGTGCGGAGACGGTTGTTCCGTGGACAGACTCAGGCTGGGTGGGATTGTTGCACTGGGGTTTGCTGCCATTGTTGTAATTAAGTAGGCAAAAGTAGCGACTCTGTTTCTTGATGAAGAAGGTTGATTTATTTAACCTATAAGAAAATGACACGAGGTCTGTCCTCTCTGGCTTCACTGACAAGACTGAATCATAATGAGCACATGTGGATAAAACAGGAAGGAGGAGTGAGTAAAGATCACTAAGATCAGACAATCTTTGGGTGTGAGGGCAGATAAAATAAAAGTAAAATTACAGGGAAATAATTCAAATTAATTATGGTAATATAGGGACCAACAATCCAGGATTTATTGTTGCCCTTCTATGTATTGATAATACGCAATCTAATAACCTAACAGGGATGCCATCACTGCATCGTGCAGGGAACATAGAGATACCCACAGACGCAATGTCTCCCAGAGAAATGAATGGTAGAACTTGCATCTATCGACAAGTTAGACACTTAACCGCTTCTAGCATTCGGCACGAGTTCGCTTCTGGAGTGGGCAGAATTGTTCTCGAACATCTAGGTGGAAAAGAACTGCATACAAAACCACACAATTTCTATAAGTTGAAAGAAAGACAAAGAGCCATGTTGTGACGTCACAGATTCTGGTGTACTGGATTGACGATGTGGGGCGCAGAGGCGGGAAACAGAAACATGAATGCCATTTCATTTTACTCTTTATTTTTTAAATCATTTTTTCATTTTTCAGGATATTGTCTTCAAATTTTGCATGGATGCACTATAACATAATATTATACAATTCACTGACGCATTATATTTTAGCTACATGTCCATAAAATGTTTTTTTCTGTAGATTTTACTCACCCTACCCCTAACATATTTTGGGTCTACTGAGTTTGGAGATACATTGATGCTTTAAAAAGTATATTATAGATAACATGTTTTTGGTCAGTGAATTAACAGTTATATGTCCACAAGATAAGGTCGAAAAAAAAAATGGACTTATCTTGTCAAACAAAAAAATGATCAGCAAAATGCTTCACCCACCATACAAAAGCCAAAAAATCCAATAACGAGCGCACAGCTCGTCAAAATAAAGAAATCAAAAAAATTTGTTTTTCTGGCCGTTGAGTAGTTTTTTTTTTTTTCAAATTTCATTTTTTGACTCAACACCTTTTATATCCATATAAAAACAACATTGCGAGAATTCTACTGAAAAAGATTGATTAAAGGCACAAAAAGAGGTACATTTTCAGTATCAATGAACTCCAAAGCTATGGAAATTACCTAACTTTGGCGGCCGTTTTCTCGATAATTTTACCTCTGTAACCAGGCGACCACCACCGCCTTAATGGAAAATATCTCGACTTTTATTCAAGGTAGATTTGTACTTTTTCATCCAAAGCAAGGCTTTAAGATGATACCAATAACTCCGTATGCCCAAAAATTGACGAGCACCTGATTTTAACGCGTCGTGACACAATGTATTGATATCTAATCCAAATTGTCCATATTTATTTCAGCCTTGTAGACGCGTGGGCAGATTCTGAACTAGTAATTGTGAAAGAAATAGGGTCGTGACAGGGTTATTGAGAACGTAGCTATTATGATGCATCGTGGAGAAACCAGGCGCTCGAGAACATTTTAAACATGAAATGAAATCAAATAAACCGGCATTGTTCCGTATGTTTTGGCAATTTTCTTCAAATTGTTTTTGGACTGGACACCTTTAATGCCCATTTGAAAACACATTATTCTGTGCTGATTTTACTTTAAAACGTTCTTCAAAGCTACAAAGAAACACGTAAATTTACAGTTTCAAGGAAACTTGATCCGCTATTTCTTGCTAATTTTTCCTGTGACCTCCCACCTCTTTCAATGCCAGATACTGTGACTTGCTTTTAAGAGAGATGGGTAAATCATCAAAATTATGATAAAAGAAAAAGCTCTCAGCTGATACTAAATAACCCAATATTATGCGCCCGACATTGTGGAGCGTTTGATTTTGTAGTGTCGAGACACAATTTGACATCAGCAGAACCGACGATGGAAGAGTATCTCCTTTCCGTTACTTTCAATTTCTGAGCGATCTCCGTCAGAGGAAAATGACATGTCGGCCAAAGCCAACGACTGATCTAGAAATTGGATTCCAACACTGTTAAGGGAGGGAGGGAGGCTACTTATTGAGCCGGGTTTTTTTCTTAACATTATTGAGAAAAATCGCCGGAAACAAGCATTCTTATATACTTTAGGTCATGTTGATAAAGATTCAAACATATTATTTTCCAGAAAATCTTCACGTTGCAATAGAAACGGCAGCCACGATACCTCACAATTGGTTCTGAAAATGGCCTGGTCATCTGGTTCATCGCTGGAAACTTTTTTTGAGGTCACATTTTGATATTGTTTTTTTGCTTGGGAATATTTTATAACTTACGAATATCTAGCTCCAAATCAGGACACGTGACAAAAACGAAAAATAAATAACAACATCCCCCCCCCCTCTACCCCTGCCTCCCTAAAAAGCCA
>NW_004797477.1:290434-292269 GCF_000002075.1 Aplysia californica | reverse complement strand
GAGAGAGAGAGAGCGGCCAAAACGCAATGCAGGGTTGTTGGGATCAAAGTTTCAGAAAAAAGGAATTTGTTCGCTGACTGTGCGAGAGTGAGTGCCTTCAGAAACCTTAACGTGGATGTTCTAGCACTTGTTTGAACAATGAACGGCAACCTGGTTGCGTGGAACGATGTGAGCGGTGCCGTGAGTAATGATGCACGTGAGGAACAAACTCACTGAGACGTCGCAGCTGTGGACAGCGACATCATGGCAAATGGAGTGATACTATGTTAGCACAGCTACTGTTGCCTAGTGAGCAGAAATGTACGAGAACTTGAACACAAGAGGTAAGCCAATGATCCATGTGTCAAATAAGTAGGAAGAAAATGATATTTTTTTAAATTCCCATATCTATTACAAGAGGGTGCGATGGCGGAGCGGTTAGTGCGCTCGTCTCCGAAGCGGAAGGTCCGTGCTCAAGCATGGGTTCGGACACGGATTTATTTCGCCCCCCCCCCCACCCCTGCCCTCTTGTCCACCCAGCAGTAATGGGTACCTGACTTCGAGTTGGGGAAGTTTAGACGGCGTGGAAATGAACTAGCCACCCTACCACAATAATATGCCGAAGGCCCAGGAAGTTGTCTCACTAACAAGGCAATCCCCCAGTGTCCGAATCGGATGCGGGAGCAACTTTACTGTTATCTATTTTATTTTGTAATTTATGAAAACCTAAATATCTTGAATACGAGAACAAAACGTCAAATTTCACTGTCAATTTCATGTTCGGCCCCCATAATCCGACTATAAAGTGTTGTTTAAGCCCCGAAGCCAAAAACTTTTTGAAAAATCTGTGGACTAGTATTGTCCGTCAAGGAAGCTTGGAATCAGACCTTTTTATTTCAATTTATGTTCTCCCATCTCACACTCACTCGTCCCCTTACTGACATCTGTGCTGTGGTGGTCACGCGCTTCGTCGTCACTTGCAGGCGACTTGAGTTTGATTCCTGTTTAGGTAGAATTTCTTATCAAGTGTCTCAGACTTTCTGCTAGAACTTTTTTATTTTATTTTTGGTAAGTGTTTCACGGCGCTCGCAACTACATAAAGTCATATGAGCGTGTGGGTCATACTTAAGGGAGGAAGTTTAGAATTTTGCACTGGTGGCGGCCAAAGCTTACCCTTATCGACTTGAGACCACCAAGGGATCTTTGATGTGAGCATCTTGCATACCTGACCTCGGAGATTTTTCGCCCCTGGCAGAGAAGGCTAGGTGTAGATCTTTCCTACCAGAAGATCAGGGGTATGGCTGAAAGACAGCAGTAGAAGGAGCCAAGGAGTAGCAGTTGAAAGGCTGCAGAAAGTGTCAGAATTCCAGAGGAGGGGCAAAGAAGGCGAGAGAGTTGGGGCTGAAAGTGGAGACGAAAGGAGACGACAGAAGATTGCTAGAGAGTAGGAAACGAGGTGAAAGGAGATATTTTAGAGAAGGAAATCTTTTTCCGTCTCTACCCGGATTCGAACTCGGGACCTTTGAATAAGAGGCGAATACCTTAACCGCTAGGCCACAAGAGCCCCCTGTCAAAACTGTGTACCAGTATCTGTCAACGCCAGGGTTGGCCCTGGCAAACAGGATTGAACCAAGTGTTGTCACTGTCAGCAAAATCTTGACTGTCCATATACTTGCATATTCGTTTGTTGATTCACCATACACACGCACACGCACACACACACATACACACTCACACACACACAAACACACACATGTACACACATGCGCACTCTCTCTCTCTCACACTCAAATACACATACGCACATACAAACACATAAACGCACACACACAAACGCACACACACACACACACACA
>NW_004797477.1:286228-290253 GCF_000002075.1 Aplysia californica | reverse complement strand
CACACACACACACACACACACAGTGCATGCACTCACACACAGACCCATATCCGCACGTATAGTATAATGAAATGGACAATTGTTGTCAACCCTACTAATGTGTTAATATTGTTTTTAGTAAGCGTTTTACGACACTTGCAACCCAATAAGGTGCCAAAAATTAGATTTGGTACAGGAGAGTGCCTAAAATGCAGGAGGAGAGATAAGGACGATAGACGTTAGGTATGGGCAGAAGGAGTTTACCTCACTAGAGCTCCCGCCAACAAACACTAAAAATGTTTAAGGTAAATACGCAATCAATATTCATAGGGTAATCTGATGGTTCTCTGGTAGTGTAATCTACTTTAATGGTTTTAGAAATACTTACATCACAAGATGATTCAGACGCTAGGGGTTTAATGACTATCTTTTAGGTTTTTAATTTAAGTAAGAGTATTACGGCACTTGCAACACAATAAGGCCATACAAGTGACGAAAGAATAGATTGTGACGTGTTAAAAGAGAGTAACAGACACCAAAAAAAAGCAATAGAGATAAGGACGATAGATGTTTGATAGGAAAGAAGGAGCAAGCCACACAATTACTATCTAGTTACACTGAAAGTACCCCAAGCTTAAAAAAACCCACCTACGATTCCCCACAAGCCGTCACATTATAGCAGGCCGTGCAAGCTTATTACGTATGTGCGGCATCTCCTCAGTGACCTCACAAACCATTACAGATGTGGTCCTGAAAGCTTTTAATTTCTCACATACAAAGTGATCGACCACACAGATTACTACAGTCCTAACGATGATTATACAGCGCTTCTGTCACCCTCGACATCTTCTCTGCAAAATAGGTGCTGGGTGTACGTCGACTTCGCGAGAGAACATGCTACTTTTCTTGTTCGCAAAATCTAGGTGCTTGAGAAAAAGAAAAAGTAGTCAGTTTCACAGTAATTGATATTTAACAAGGTATGTAGGGAGGAGGGGGCTGGAGAGGTGGGGATTGTGAGGGGGGAGGGAGGGGGGAAGGGGAGGGGGGAGTGGTGGAAATGCTGAAGAGCAAAGAAGCAAACCCTTTGGCTAGATCGATACGTCGTTAGCGAGGTTGTGAATTCTCCTACATTCATGCAACGCGCGGGAATCCCTCCTGAGGCAAAATCTCTCCTTCGTTTTCATTCCTCGTTCCGTCCGCCCGCTGAGGACACACACACTTACCCACACCCATCCGCACACACTCACGCACACTCACACACTCACGCACACACATGTACGTGATTAAGGAATCAAACGATAAGTGGAGCTTATTTATTTGATTATTACCACCTCATTTAAGTTTTTACTGCTTTATGAATAATATAAATACCGGAGTTCTTCAAGCATTTCGCCTGTTCGCGTGTTCGCCATCAATCTAAGCGGTGCGAGTTGTGGGAAAAGATCACAACATGTGAGTACGCAGACTTAGAAGATTAAAGACTAAATAATATTATTATGTTATGTGTACATTGTTTCAAGATTATTGTTAGGGAGGTGTTGTTGTTTTTTTTAGGTATGTTTGTTTATTTGCTTTTTTCCTATTTCTTGATTTTGATTTTTACAATACTTTTTAAAATTATTTTTCTCGTCTTTGAAAAGAATACTTTACCGGTAACCTTCAATTGCTAAAAACTGTCTATATTCAAATCTTTCTTTGGCAGTACGACTTCAACGAAAAACAATCAAACGAGAAAATGTCTTCAAAATAACGACGACGAAGATGATGAGGATGATGATGATGATGATGATGATGATGATGATGATGATGATGATGATGATGATGATGGTTGTTGTTGTTGGTGGTGGTGGTGGTGGTGGTGGTAATGACGATAATAATCTATACATGTAGAAATATTAGCGAAACTTAGCAGAACATGATGTTTCCAGTACTTTGTAAAGGTTTCCCTTCCCTTAATCAACATGTGCAGTGTAGATGTCAAGTAAGTGCTGATTAAATTTGTTTGAGGAGGGTCTCACATTTAATAATAATAATAAAAGATAGCATTTGTATAGCGCATATCCCCGCTCAACAGCAGGCTCTATGCGCTTTACACTATATTATACCCCAGCAGACCATAGAACACTCCGAAACATTCTCAGCTTCCCGGGAAGCATACAGTGCAAGCAGCTGATAAAGCGCTCAAGCACTAACAAACTGACAAGATCTTTCGCTGTCTATAGCTGGGTACCCATTCCCACCTGGGTGAAGTGAGGAAAATTCGTGTAAAGTGCCTTTCCCAAGGACACAACGTCGGGCCCTTGACGGGATTCGAACCCACGACCTTACGGTTGCGAGTCCGAGAGCCTAACCACTAGGCCACCTTCGCAACTTTGTAACAGTTAAACAGTTTTGTTGGTCGGTAAATAAGACCAAGTACCTAACACCCCCCCCCCCCCAAGGGCAGTGCTACTTACAGAAGTGTCTTTACGTCATTCCCAAAGGGGGCATATTAACATTATTAACATTTTCTTATGCAGAATAGAATTGTAAAGGGTTTATTTAGCAATGTCGTTATCATGCTGTGCGGTAAAAACATAGGGAGGGGGGGGGGGGGGCTTGCTGCTTTTTCCCCCTCATCCTTACTATCGTCATTTACCTCTACTTCTTTTGTATGTTTGTCACTCTCTTGTGAGCTGCTATTTCCTTCCGGGGTGCCTTGATAGTCGAAGCAGACTTTGTGCTGTTGAGGCTAGAGAGGTGAGGAGAGTAAACCTGATTCCCAGTTTGGACTTCCCTGTTGACATCCACCCTTGGCGCTCATAATATGACCTTATACAGTTGCAAGCGCCGTAAAACCTTACTAAAACAAAAGGACCCAACGAAATAAGTAATAGTGAACCTAGAGAATAGAACTCTAGTTTAAGCTGCTCCAACGAGCACATGTCTGTGACGGGTAGACTCAAAGAAGGGACCTCTGTAAGCTACGGCAGCACAAATGTGAGGCATTGTATGGAAATCAGGCGTTCTTAGCAATAGTGAAATCCAAGAAATAAGCACAATTTTTTCCCCGACAACTTGGTATATTTGATCGATTTTTGTTTGGACTCAACACCATGTATGTCCGTGTAACAACTCATTTCCATGCAATTTTTTTTCAAAGAACGTTGATGAAAGGCTGAAAAATATGGACATTTTCAGTTTTCAAGGACTCTCAAGCTATTGGAGTTACCAAATTTCGGCGACCACTTTCTCCCTTATTTTAAATACGGAAACCAAGTGACCCAAGTGCAAAAATCAAGACTTCTATTCAAGATAGAGGGATACTTTTTCATCAAAAGCAAAGCAAGTGAACAAGCTTAAGGGGGGGGGGGGGAGGGGGCTACACCTGGAGGCTATCTCGCTTATTACTGGACCGAATTTTACCAAATTTCAAACATATAACAAACATATTAAGGAGTCTTGAAATCCGCAATTAAATTTGAGAAAAAAGTTTCGTTTCCATGGATACGCGGCCATATTGGATTTTATTGACATGTCTTACATAATGAATACTGCACTTATCGCTCATGGAAATTGATTGGGTTTTTTTGCATGCGTGTTCACAAACAGTAGATCTAAAAATTTGTTTATTGTTTTTTTCCTAATCGAATTAGAAAACTTTTAATGAATTTTTTCCTGAGGTAGCATTCAAGTTTGCGAAAAATCCTTGAAAATCCAGACTCCAGACACCACCAACAAAAATCTATTCCATATATCAAAAATTCAACAGACAAATTTTTAGTATTACCTCTTTTCTTCATTCTGTGAAAATTTCATGAAGATTGGATGAGAAATAGTGGAGTTATTCAAAAAAGTATAGAGAAAAGTCGCACTTTGAGAAAACGGCCGATAACGAAAAATAAAATACCGACTTTATGAGGAAATGGCGGTTACAAACATGCCCGGTATGGTTTTTGGGGGTTCTTATGCCATGAAATAGGCTGAGGAAGCTAAAAATGCTTACAACTCAAATTCCATGATTTTGAGCCGCATTTTGATTTTGGGGGTGTACCCCCCCCCCCCCC
>NW_004797477.1:273091-286128 GCF_000002075.1 Aplysia californica | reverse complement strand
CCCCCCCTCTTAAAAAAGATACTAATAACTGCACATGCCCCGAAATTGACGAGCGCCTGATTCCACCTCATCATGACACAAATGTGCCCGACAGCCCGTCATCATTGTATACAGCAGATAATATTCTCGTAAAACGGTTGAGACTTGGTAGTATTTCCCAAATATTTATTGACACGTTCAACGTTTCGCCGTCTACAGGCTTCATCCGAAACATTCAAAAGATAAATGTCTAAACGTCCATCATCATTGTCCAGGGAAAAAACGATTGTCTTGAGCAGGCGGATGTCTCGTACAGTGTCGGTACTATGTAGAAGAAACGCGAGGAGGGAAAGGGAAAGATTTGCTTTATGAAGATGATTTGTCTTAGATATTAAAATGTGGACGTTAGAGCAGATTTGAATGTAATGTACTTTTTGGCTGTTGTTCACTATGTCTTGTACGATTTGTCTGTCGTTCCTTTCTCCTGTAATTAGTGACCAGTGCGCTAAGTGACTAGTGCTTGTATTGACCAGTGCGGTAACTGAACAGTGCGCTAACGAGGTATTTGTCTGTACGCAAATGATGGGTCAGTGCAGAATTAACAAACGATGGACCAGTTAAGAATTAATAAACATTGGGTTAGTGAAGAATGAACAAACGATGGGCCAGTGAAGAATCAAAAACAACAGTAGCAGCAACAACTACAATAACAGCAGCAGCAACAAAAACAACAACAACAACAACAACAACAACAACATCAACAACAACTACAATAAAAACACATCATATTGTTCAGCAGATTATAAAACGACTGCTTTTGGTAGGTGTAAACAATTAGTTAATTGACAAAAGACTGTGCTAAAAGATTGAATCCAGGGCTCGAGAAACACGCAAAGAGAGAAGAGAAAACTTGAAAGAAGAGGATAAGATCACATATTATATTGATCTCCTAGGGAAAGTTCAAATTGCGAAGACAAATTTGTTTTTCTTCTTTCTCGTTCTCGATGACAGCAGCTAGATCTAGACAGTCAGTCCGATGTCGCGCTCAAACTGTGCAGCCCGCTTTAAATCTAAGAGACTGCCATAGAGCTTTCTCTCAAGGGGAGTCGCATTCCGCCACGTCTGTGTACGAGTGGTGGCGTAGCGCTGGCTTTGCTGAATGATAATATGCAAAGACAAATAAATATGAGGCAGCGGGCTGAAATCATGCGATCGTCAAAATACAGAAATTAGAGAAATGGGAATTTTTCCGAAAGTTTGGAAGATTTTATCGAATAAATATATTTTTTTGGGGGGGGGGGGGGGGAGGGGGGAGCGGGGTCAACCTCTTTTATGTCCATATATAAAGACATTTCCATGTGAGTTTTACTGGAAAAACATTGATTAAAGGCACACTTTGTGTCATTTTTTTGTTTTCAAAGACTCTTTAGCCATTGTACTTACCAAACTTTGGCCGCTTTTTCTCGCTAATTTCACCACTGAAACCAGGCGACCTCACTTTCTTTTATCGTATATATCTTTATTCTATTCAAGATATATGTATATCTATTTCATTGAAAGCAAGGCAAATAAATCAGCTTTCCGATAATTCAATAACTTCACATACATGAAAATTGACGAGCGTCTGATTCCACCGCTTCGTGAAACATAGGAAAAAAAGTCTATGGTGAAAGATTGGATCTGGAGCTTAAGAAACACACACACAGAGTAGAGAAAACTTGAAAGGAAAGCATAATCAGACCACAAGTTTTGATCTCCTTGGGAAAGTTCAAATGGCAAAGACAAATAAATATTAAGCATCACAGTGAAGTCAGGCGCTCGTCAAAAGACAGAAATCGGAGAAACAGGAATTTTCATGAAAGTTTTTTTGGGAGGGGGGAGGGTGGGGGCTCAGTCTCTTCTAGGTCCATATAAAATGACATTTCCAAGTGAATTTTACTGAAAAGCATTGATTAAAGTAAAACATTCTGTCATTTTTCTGTTTTCAAAGACTCTTTAGCTATTGAACTTACCAAACTTTGGCGGCTATTTTCTCGCTAATTTCACTACTGAAATCAAGCGACCTCCCTTCCTTCAATAGCATAATATATCTTTATTCTATTCAAGATATATGTATATTTATTTCATTGAAAGCAAGGCAAATAAATCAGCTTTCCGAGGATTCAATAACTTCACATGCAAGAAAATTGACGAGCGCCTGATTCCACCGCTTCGTGAAACATAGGAAAAAAGTCTGTGGTGAAAGGTTGGATCTGGAGCTTAAGAAACACACACACAGAGTAAAGAAAACTTGAAAGGAGAGCATAATAAGACCACATGTATTGATCTCCTTGTGAAAGTTCAAATTGAAAAAACAAATAATATGAGGCAGCGTTGTGAAATCAGGCGCTTGTCAAAATAATGAAATCGAAATATTTGGGTTTTTTTTTAGGCTCAACATCTTTTATGTCCATTTAAAAACACATTTCGGTGTAAATTTCACTGAAACACATTGATTAAAGGCACAAAAATGATGAATTTTTATTTTCCAATGACTCTCAAACTATAAAAGTTACCAAATTTTGGCAGCCACTTTCTCGCAAATTCACCCCTTAAACCAGGCTTTTTCAATCGCAAATATTCGATTTCTATTAAAGGTAGACGGGTGCATTTTTCAGGTAAATCAAGAGAATACAATAAACTTTACAATGATACCTATAACTTTACATGCCTCAAATTGACGAGTGCCTGATTCCCCCACGTCGGTGACATGAAGCAAATTCATTCTGTTCTTAACTCACGCTTCCTTTCAGTTAGGGGGAGATTGTTTATGATTTCGTAGTCACCATGACTGGGGGTACCATTGTCATCCGTAAAAGATGTCATAACATTATGCATAAATAACCTCACATTCGAATTTGTTTTTTGTTTGTGTGTGTCAGGCAATAACGGATTATATCAACATCGCATTATTACGCCACATGACGTCAGAACACACATAATGGGAACGCTCAGGTGTTTGTTAGCTTAAGGCAAATCCCTGTTTAAATCGGCAAGTGTGAACTCACTATCTGCCTGCACATAATACCTCTTATTTCTATCCCCTGGATACCCGTCCTTTTAATAATATTAATAACGCATTTTCAAAAATCACCGCGGAACATAATTAACGTAGAGTCAGAAGTAAGCTCTGGTTATAACACGAACTTGTACATTTCTGAAATAGGAAACGGTAAGGAAACAGTAGATGCTGTATCAAATGTTCCCAGTTACAACACAACCGTGATCAAAGTCGCCTCTAACATAGACTATTATAGTGCGGCCGCGGGCTCTCGTGTCATAGATGTGACGGTGTTCTGAGGTAAAATTATCGAGAAAATGGTTGCAAAACTTGGGAAACTTCCATAGCCTAAGAGTCTTTGGAAACTGAAAATTTACATTTTTGCGACGTTTCGCCTCTCATTCAAAAGGTCCCAATCCGGGTAGCGACGGAACATTTTCTTGTCTCAAATTTTCTCCTAACACATCTTTTCCTGCTCTCTAACAATGTTCTGTCGTCTGCTTTCGTCTCCACTTTCTGCTCCCACCCCCTTCATCTCCTTTATCCCCTCCTCTGAGCTTCTGACTCTTTCTGCAGTCTTTCTACTGCTTCTCCTTGGTTCCTTCTAACTGCTGTCTTTCAGCCACACCCATGATCTTATGGTACGTAAGTTCTACACTTAGCCTTCTCGGAGAGGGCGAAAAATCTCGGAGATCCCGAGTGTAAATTGTGCACGTTAAAGATCCCTTGGTGGCCCGAAATAGATAAGAGTAGGCTTTGGCCGCCACCCGGGCAAAATTCAAATATTCCTACCAACTGAAAATGTTTGATGTATCCCGGGCGCTCATTTGACCTTATGCAGTTGCGAGTGCCGTAAAACATTTACCCCCCAAATAAACCCAATGAATATATATATATATATATATATATATATATATATATATATATATATATATATATATATATATATATATATATATATATAGTGCGGTAGAGGTAGGCAAGACCAAAGACAAACCCCACATGTTACCAGTCCACATGCCGTGTTATCCACAAGTCGTGACGTCGTTCGAAGACCTGAGCTCGTTATAACTCCACAGACACAAGACGTCTCTTGTCAAACAGAATTAATTAACGATGTGAATATTGCCCTGGAGATATAGCGCTTTTAATTTCCGCCTTCAGAAATATTAGCAATCATGACTTGGCTTGACAGTGAGCAGTTTTTAACTTCTCCGTGAGATGCTCGTTTCTGACTCGATCAATGTCAGATGCTGGAAGGGTCACACTTGGGTCACTCTTGCAGGTGTGGCATTTGTCGACACATCGATGACTGGGCTTTTGGGCTCAATTGTATTTCCCTATCACGACTTGTCGAGCTCAACCTAGATAGCTGTTGCTTGTTTGCTCTGTCTTCTCTTTCGTCGTCTTACCACTTGCTACTCTAGATCAATTCTATTTTTCAAATCACAAACAAACCTTATGAATGCTTATGATATACACTACACAAATATGACCATACCGATGACAGACTGAATTTGACAGCCACATCATAAGGTGGAAGTAATATTTTCTACATTGAAGACAGTTGTTTAGCGCCAATGCTACTTCTTCTAAGAATGTAATCCACCCGGAGTTTAAAATAGCGCAAACAGTAACGTTATTGTTACTTGTTATTCCATAATCAATAACTAAAAACAAAACGTAAACAATGTTCCCAAAAGCATTTGCATTAAGAAATTGCATCATAATATTTTTCATCTCATCTCGTCATATCCCTCCCCTCAGCTCAGACTTTTTCTTGCCCCCATTTCATCTATTCTAAGTGATCTTACTTTATTAATCCAAACATTTCATTTCCTCTCAATCTATCTTATTTTATCAATATATTTTTCATTTTCCTTTATTTACAACGTGATAATTCATCTCGTTTTATTTTTTAACCGTTTTGTTCTACTAAAAACATCATTCTCTACACTGTTTCGTTAGTTCTTTTCAGGTTTAGTTAGGGTTTTACGGCTATTGCGTGCAACACAATTAGGTCATAATATCATAATCGGGTGCCAGATCTGTGACAGACCTGGACGTTCACGGTTCGAATGCTCTTAAAAAAACTACATTATCCTGATCTTTCCCCGACACTTATCTGTTTAGGTTCGCTAAGTAAGTTGCTCTGGGCCTACCCCTGGCTCGTTTTCCTGTAATTTTGAAAGAGAGAGAGAAAAATGTTCAAGGCCTTTATGTTTATTTAGGCGTCCCCAAAACGGCCCTTGTCTTTTCCTGATTGTTTTTATCAGCGAGCGGCCCACGTTGGCTTCTTCAATACTACCTCATAATATTATAAGTGCATATGTGAGGCAGCGTGGTGGAATCAGGCTCTCGTCAATTTTTGGGTATGTAGAGTTATTGGCATCATCTTAAAGCTTGTTCACGTGTCTTTATTTGGATGAAAGAAATATCCATTTATCTTGAATGCAAGTCGAAATATTTGCGAAAGAAGGAGGTGGGGGTCACCTGTTTTCAGAGGTAAAATTAGTGAGAAATGGCCGCCAAAGATTAGTTATTTCCTTAGCTTAAGAGCCCGTGGTAACTGAAAATTTACATTTTTGTGTGCCTTTAATCAACGTTTTAAAGAAATGTCCACACAGAAATGAGTTCTTTAATGCGCATGAACGATGTTGAGTCAAAAAACAAAAATTTGATAACAATTCACAAACCTGCGGAAAAATGCAAGTTTCTTCACTTTGATTATTTTGACGAGAGCCTGATTCCACCACGCTGCCTCACATATTTATTATTATTATTATATTATGCAATTTACCGATTGGCACAATCTTAGGACTGCACTAGTCGTTTTAACAATCGTATAATTGCACGGCAATCTGAAGATTGTGTTAATATTTTATATTTTGAAAGTAATTAAAAAAACAAAAACACTTCCATTTTTATTCTTTGACATATATTTTCAAAAGTGTAAAAATATTAAAATTAAAATTAGCGTATGAAACTGAAGAGCACACAAAAATGATACAATGTCAGGTATCAAAAGTGTAAAAATATGAAAATTAAAACTAGATTTTAAATTACCATAAGAAACTGAAGAGCTCACAAGAATGATACAATTATACGATCGTTAAAACACGCAGCGCAGTCTTTAGATTGCGCCGATCTGCAAATAGCGCAGTACCCATAATAATATTATAAACTACTCTTCCCTCATTTCCCAGCTGTGACGCCAGAATCCACCATGGACTCGCTGTCTGGCTCCAGGACCTCCTCCCTCTCCAGCTTCCACATCCCCAAGGGAAGCTACTGCGCCACCAAGCTCAACTTCCAGACACAGCACGGGCGCCACTTCCTGCTGGCCATCCTCCTCAGTGTGGGTTTTGTCCCCGTCCTTACTTTGCTCATCCAGAACTTGATCCGCGTCTCCGCCGCTTCCAAGACCCTGACACTGAACAACGAGGCGCTGGCCATCGTCGAGGCGGCCCTGGGGGTCAAGGAGGTCATCTACAGCCTGCAGCTAGAGAGGGGCTACTCCTCACTCTACGCCAGCTCGGGTGGGGATATCGAGGTGATGGGAATCTTAAATTTGTGTCTGGATGCGGTGGAATCAGGCGCTCGTCAATTTTTGGGCATGGGGACATAGTAGTATTATCTTAGAGGTTATTCACTTGCCTTTCTTTCAATGACAAAAATATCCTTTTATCTTGAATAGAAGTAGAGATATTTGCGATTGAAGGAGGTGGGGTCGCCTGGTTTCAGAAGTAAAATAAGTGATGAAATGGCCGCGGAAGCTTGGTGACTTCTATAGTTTAAGAGTCCTTGGAAACTGCAAATTTGCCTTTGGTGTCCCTTCAATAATTGGGGGTTTTCTCCCATAAAATCCAAATATAAAAGTGTTTTTGAATGGACATACAAGGCGTTGAGCCAACGAACAAAATTCCGAACTGGCCGAAAAATGCCGATTTCTCAGATTTCATTATTTTGACGAGCGCCTGTTTTCACCACGATAACTCATTTTAAATTCTGTGTTGGTATTGTAAAATATTGTAAATATTTCTGTAAGGTGTCAGATGTTCCTCCAAGCCGCCCCCCCCCCCACCATCAACCGCCCCACTTTGGTTTTGGTCTGCTATTTAAAGTTATAGAGATGATCTAATAGTAAAAGTACAAATCCTGTAGATTTCGTTTTAATGTGTGAATGGTTTGTGAAAATGTTTCCAAAACGCTTAACACCCTCTTCTGAAAAATCTAGAACATAATTTATTGAGATGCGAACTGTTTGGCCCCTACCTACTGGAACGAATCTCAATCCAGGCTGAGTGTTATAATAATAATAATAATAATAATGATAATAATAATAATAATAATATAATAGTAATGTAGATCCTTTCTATGGCGCCCTCTCCCGTGTGAACACAACCTTACGAAATGAGCACATACAAATGAAATACATAATAAAAATAATAATAATATGCACAACGCAATTCGCAAAATACAGCATCCCTCCAGAGAGACTCTGAGACTCACAAACTGATGCACGGGAGTTGATTAAGACCAGGTCTTGTACGTGTGGTCACAGTATCTATTCGGAGACAACGGAAATAGACCAATCAAAATGCTTTGTGCTTCTAGACCAAGTAATAAAATCTAGGGGGTTACAGGGGGCATGCTCCCCTGTTTTAACCCATAATTTGATATTTTGCTGTTAAGTTTGAATTTTTTTAAAAATAATTGATTTGCGAAAGTTTTAGTGGCTATATATACGTGATCTGCAGCAAATAATACACAGCTTGACCCCCCCCCCCCCCCCAAAGCAGTGCATATGTGTGCGGGAGTTCGTCTCCGAATAGTTCCTGGGTGCTCGCCGGAGTCGTCTCCGAATATCTTCTGCAACGTGTGGTGGAGTAGAGGTTAACTATAGCTGCTATATAACAATATTTCTGAATTAAACACTCCGTTCTGAGGAACAAACCACCTCACCTGTTGTCTCGAGTGACGCGAGAATTTGTGTCACGACACGGTGGAATCAGGCGTTTGTCGATGTTTAAACATAAGGAGTTGTTGGTATCCTCTGAAAGCTGATTTATTTGCCTTGCTTCCAATGAAATAGATATCTATTTATCATGAATAGAACTCAAGATATCTGCATTTGAAGGAAGTGAGATCGCCGGGTTTCAGTTGTGAAATTGGCGAGAAAATAACCACCAAAATTTGGTAACTCCAATAGCTAAAAAGACTCCGAAAACATAAAAATGACGTAGATCTACGTTGTGTCTTTAATAAATGTTTCTCAGTAAAATTTACTTTGAAATGTGTTTTTATATAGACACAAAAGAGGTTAGGCCAAAACGTAAACAATCGATAAAAAAGTTCAAACTCGCGGGAAAGCGCCAGTTTCTCTGATTTCAATATTTTTACGAGCGCCTGGTTTCATCACGCTGCCTCACATATTTTGTTTAATGAATAGCTAAAGTAGTGGTGGCTGATAGAGTGGTGTCAGAAACAGTTAGGTTGTTTACGAGTGATTAATCACCCGGCTGGAAACAAGGCTAGTTCTTTATCGAGGAGCTGATAAACGGAGAGAAGTTAAATACGCCAGTCACGATAGACAAATGGGAAAGAAAGTAGAATACTTTCGCACCTGTTCGTATTGGTGCAGTTGTGTGCTAGTTTGACACAGTGTTAATCGAATCATGAATCTATTTATAGTTACCTACACCCCCCCTCGTGTACCCGCGGCATTCATCATTACCATCATCATCATCATCATCATCATCATCATCATCATCATCATCATCATCAGCAGCAGCAGCAGCAGCAGCAGCAGCAGCAGCAGCAGCAGCAGCAGCAGCATCCAGTGCCAGATCTGCGACAGACATCCGCGATCATAGTTCTCCATTCATTCCTTTGCTTGGATACTCTTAAAAAAAGCTTCCCTAATCTTTCTCTGTCACCCACTTGTTCAGGTTCCCCCAGTAGGTTGCTCTGGGCTTACCCCTGCCTCATTTGCCTTCAATTTTATTAATGAGAGCTAGATGTTCAAGACCCTTAATGTTTATTCAGGTGTCACAAAAACTGCATTTAATTTTGTCGTTTCCAGATTGTTTTTAACAGTGAGCGGTCAAGCACTACCTCATTTGATTTCTTTTCCTTCCACAATACTCTTAGCAGTCTGCTAAGAAACCACATTTCTGTTGCTTCTATTTCATTTTCACTGTCTTTAGTGATTGTCCAGCATATATTTTATTTAGGGGGTAAACAAAAGGGAAAATAATCTAAAGTGAAATTAATTGTCAATATCGGTCCCACAAAACAGTTCGTTGCTACTTTTTGTTGCGCACTATTTTTTTTCTTTGTGTTGGAAACGTGTAGGATTATAATATACTACTGTACGTTTGTGCGTTCTTTTGAATGAAAGTTGACTGGTTCTCTGAAATTGTTTGACTGTATTAATTATTGTTGATTCTCTGTTTATGAGAGATGGGGAACAGAGATTCAGTGTTTTTGCGGAGGTGTGGGGCGGGGATGGGAAGTGGTTCAATAAATTTTGGATTTGGAAAGGGGGGCGGAGTGAAATATTTCTATCTTCAGAGAAAAGTGAGAGATAGGGATGTTATTTACTCACCAGATGATCTAAATTCTCTTAAAGGGGTGTAAAAACACCTCCAGTTACTGTAACTGAAAAAAAGAATGCATAATATGTTGTGGAAGTAGTCATACAGGGTAGATAAATATCAATTTTATCCAACCAAACAACGAAAATGAGCACAAGGGTGACCGAGTTAATATGTTTTGCGCCAATTACCGATCGGTGCATGCACCGCTCGTTTTACCGATTGTACAATTGGATTGCGCTGCGCGTTTTAACGATCTTATAATTGTATCATTCTTGTGAACTCTAGAGTTTCATATGTCATTTTTAAATGTTATTTTCATATTTTTTTTCATTTTTGAAAATATGATATGTAAATGTTCCTTGGGGTGAGTAAAAGAATAAAGATATGATGGAAGTGAATTTGAAAAGAAAATGAATTTAAAAAATATAAAATATTAATCCAATTTTTAGATTGCCACGCAATTATACGATGGTTAAAACGCGTAGCACAATCTGAAGATATATAGCACCGATCGGTAAAAAGCGCGGAACAAATGCAACAAAACTAACTCGCTCTCGCTCGTCCTTCCACCCACTCGTTTGACCAGGTGAGGAACGCCATGCTGTCTCAGAGGATGCACGTGGACGATACCTTGTTGGGCCTGAGTCTGTGGCCGGGCGAGAGCCAGGTGGGCAACACGACCCGGATGTCTTCCCTTAGGGCACAGAGGGAGTCGCTTATTCGATTCCGGCACGATATCGACGTGTCCAACAGCGGCGAGTACGATATCGTGGACTACTTCAGGTATATCTGCACTCATTTCTTTTTTTTGGGTGTTTTTGTTTGTTTGGTGTGTTTTTTTTGGTAAGTGTTTTACGGCGATCGCAGCTGCATACCGTCCTATGAGCGCGAGGGGCGTATTAAACATTTTCAGTTGGTAGGACATTTTAAATTTTTCCCAGGGGGTGGCTGAAGCCTCCTACTATTATCGATTTTAGACCACCAATTGATATTTAAGGTGTGCAACTTGCGCACGGGTCCTCCGAGATTGTTTGCCCTTATCTGAAAAGTCTAGGTGTAGATCTTTCCTACCAGAAGATCAGGGGTGTGGCAGAAAGACAGCAGTAGAAAGGAGCCAAGGAGAACCAGTAGAAAGGCTGCAAAAAGAGTGAGGAGCCCAGAGGAGGACGCAAAGGAGGTGAGGGGGTGGGGGCAGAAAATGGAGACGAAAGCAGACTACAGAACATTGCAAGGAAGGAGGAAAGGAGGTGACAGGAGACAATAAAATCTAAGAGAAGAAACATTTTCGTCGCTGGATTCGAACCCGAGATCTTTGCATGAGTGACGACCGCCTTAATCTCTAGGCCACGAGAGCCCCCCCCCCCCCCTCGCGTCTGTTTAAAGCCACTAGACTACTTCAAACCCGTTGTTGCTAACGTTTAAGGCCGTTACACTACTTTATTCTTCACAGCCATTGTTGTAGATGCTTAAATGACCAAAATTGAGTCGATAGTGCCGTAACACATCTACTCAATCAATCAGTCTTTATACTTCACAGCCATTGTTGTTGATGTTTAAGGCCATAAGACTACTTTCTACTTCATGGCCGTTGTTGCTGATGTTATTATGATAACAACAATAACTGTGATGATTATGTAGATGAGGAAAGAATACTATTAATTGTTTACGATTTTGTGGTTTGATGTGAAGGCTACGAATGTAAGCCAGACGCAAAACTATTTTTGAAATTAAAACAATTTCAGTTTTGAGAGAATATCATTACTGTATTTTGCCGGATGACTAAAGAACACAAGTAGTATTTTCCATAAGTAACGCTCTTTTCGACATCTCGGGGCTTTGTGCGTTATATGAACTAATTACTTCGCTTGTCCCTGTGTGTAGTACGGCATCTCAACATATTGAAGAATTGTACATTTTGTACTTTATACCTGGTTACCTGGAGGTTTCATCACTGACTCAGAGGTTGACGTTTAATGACCATTCATCTTTCGTGGTCGCGAGCTGCATTTACACATTCTGCCGTATCCAGTCCACTCCATCATGTTCTTATGTTGACCATCCATATTATTTTTTGCCTTCCTATGGCTCTTCTGCCCCACATTTTTCCTTCAAGCACCTCTTTCACAATGGTCTCGTTTCTTTTTTAAATGGCCATAGTATTGTATTTTTCAACATTTTATTTTGCTTAGCAGGTTTTGTCTTGTGTGTAGGATCTAACACACCTTTTTGTTTGTCTTTTTTGTATGGTGAAATCAGACGCTCGTCAAAATAATAAAAGTGAAAAAACTGGAATTTTCCCGCAGGTTTGGGAATTTTATTGAATTTTCATATTTTGGCTCATCACTTTTCATGTCCATTAAAGGGCGCATTCATGTGTTGATTATACTAGAAAACGTTGATTGGAGCACGAACAAAAGTAAATTTTCAGTTCTACGGCCTCTCAAAGCTAAGGAAATACTTAACTTTGGCGTCTATTTTCTCGCTATTTTCACCTCTGAAACCAGGCGACCCCCACCTCCTTCAATCGCAAAGATTTCAACTTGTAGCCAAGATGAATGGATATTGTTTTATCAAAAGCAAGGCATATGAACAGGCTTTACAATGATAAAACTGAACATGCCCAGAAATTGACGGGCGCCTGATTCCACCATATATCAACTAACTACGTGGGTGATTGGCGGGTGCCTGGTGTGGTTTGCTCCTTCTTTCCTATAAAAAATCTATCATCTCTATCTCCCCTCGTTCTTTTTTGTGTTAGTTACTCTCTTGTAGCACCTCTAATCTTAGGCATTTAAATGACCTTCTAGTGTTGCAAGTGCCGTAAAACTCTTACTAAAACTAAACCAACTAAAATTACATCGGGTCGTCCTTCTGTGCCTCCCTTAATAATAATAAATGACATTTATATAGCGCTCAAACCCGATAAAATTACACAGGCTCTGAGCGCTTTACAATGCAGTACAACGTACAACGGACAATAGTAACATAAAACGATGTGTTCTGACTATAGAAAATTATTCCAAATATCCATTTTATTAATTTAAAAACACAAACGAATTCAGCTGACATTTGAATTTAAAAAAAAAAAAAGATTTATACTATATCCCTTATCCCACAGCACAGACATCTGTTTGTGTCGTTCATGGGTGACACATGTCAACTAATTACATCGCTTTGTCCCTCTGTCTCCCTCGTCTCATTCCTATGTCCCATGTCCCGTGGTCCACAGCGGAGACATCTCGGTGTTTCTGGCGTTCATGGGGACGCTTGTCCGTTCTGTCGGCGTGGCTGGGGCCATCTGGCCACGTATTGTGGCCTTCATCAGCCTGTCCCACAGCACAGAGGAGGCGGGCCAAGAGAGGGCCAAGGGCGCCATCTTCTTCTCCACGGGTAATAATGATGATAATAATAATAAT
>NW_004797477.1:270645-272991 GCF_000002075.1 Aplysia californica | reverse complement strand
TTATTATTATTATTATTAATTTCATCATCTCGCTAATATGCATGTTGCAATTATTATTATCGCCGTGTGCCTGTGTGTTCCTTGTGGAGTCCGTGGTGAGATTGTTGTCGACGTTTTCGGAAGTTGGGCACTTTCACGGGCAAAACGTCTATCCTATGATATTTAGTACAAGTGCATTGTTTAGGGAAACTAAATAAATGGGTAACTTAGAAAGATCAGTGAAACGTAGCTTTTTTTAAAAAGTATCCGAGCAAAGGAATGAATGTCGAACCATTATTGCCGATATCTGTGGCAGATTTGGCGCTAGATGATGAGTTTTGTATTACCCCAGCAGACCATAGAACACTCAGAAACATTCTCAGCTACCCAGGAAACATACAGTGAAAGCTGCTGATTAAGCGCTCAAACACTAACAAATTGAGGTACTAATTTTCCCCACGGTGAAGTAGGGAAAATTCATGTTAAGTGCCTTTCCCAAGGACACAACGTTAGGTCCGACGCTCGAACCCCCGAACACGCAACTTCACGATTACGAGTCCGGTAGCCTAACCACTAGGCCACCGACACCTCACCACAGGTAGGCTTGTGTTGTTCCTGGGTGTGCTGTGGGTGGTCGATAGATGTGTTGTAGGTGGTTGCTGAGTGTGTTGTGGGTGGTCACTGGGTGTGTTGTGGGTGGTTGCTGGGTGTGTTGTGGGTGGTTGTTGGGGTGTGTTGTGGGTGGTCGCTGGATGTGTTGTGGGTGGTTGCTGTATTGTGTCGTGGGTGGTTGCTGGGTGTGTTGTGGGTGGTTGCTGTGGTGTGTTGTGGGTGGTTGCTGTGGTGTGTTGTGGGTGGTTGTTGTGGTGTGTTGTGGGTGGTTGCTGTGGTGTGTTGTGGGTGGTTGCTGTGGTGTGTTGTGGGTGGTAGTTGTGGTGTGTTGTGGGTGGATGCAGGGTGTGTTGTGGGTGGTTGCTGTGGTGTGTTATGGGTGGTTGCTGGGTGTTTTGTGGGTGGTTGCTGGGTGTGTTGTGGGTGGTTGTTGGGGTGTGTATCCGTGTGAGAAAGAAGGAGAATGGGAGAGCGAGAGAGTGAGAGAAAGAAACAGAGAGAAATCGAAAGAGTGAGGGAGTGAGTGAGTGAGAGAGAGAGAGAGAGAGAGAGAGAGAGAGAGATCATTTGTGCAGATTCTGGGGCTCGCTTTCTCTCTCTTCCTCTTTCCCGCTCTCTCTCTCTCTCCTTACCTCTCATCCCCCCCTCTCCCTACCTCCTTTCTCTCCCTAGGTTGAATGATAGTACTGGAAATAATGATAATCATAATAGATGATGATGATGATGATGATGATGATGATGATGATGATGATGATGATGATGATGATGATGATGATGATGATGATTATCATCACTATCATCATCATCATCACCATCATCATTAGCATCATCATCACCATCATCATCACCATCAACATCATCATCATCATCATCATCATCATCGTCATCATCATCATCATCATCATCATCATCATCCTTTTCATTCATCATTCATCATCATCATCAGGCAGACATTTATTTTAATGCTACATATCTTTGTTAATGATGCATACATAATTAAGCCCTACGTGTTTGTAGAAACCTGTAATTTCCAACTCTGATATCTCTCTCACTGTAGGCTAATGAGCCTTGGGAGTCTTTTATGAAATAGAAATGAGCAGCATACATGTTAATCTAAAAAAAAGAAAGAAATTATTATTATCAATTTCTATAGCTTCCACTTCGGTACAACATGGCTCTTGGCACTTTACAATATCTCCACATTAACACAACACACATGAGCATGAATGTGCACGTATACACTCGTTAGATGAACGCGAACACAGAATAAGCTGATGGAAATACTGCCATAGGGCAATCGATGACGGCAATTTGCACATCCCATGTAGGACCTAGGAGTACGAGAATATTAAGAATAAAAATGACTAACTATCAAGCTGCCATTTATATCATGAAGTATGACGTTTTAAATGGATTTTATTTGTAACCCCCCCCCCCCCAACCTCCCCGCCGCATTCCGATTGTAGAATGAAAGTTTTACTAAGATCTCAGCTTTTGTACTTGGGGAAGGAATAGATGGTTTGTCGGCAGAATAATAAATGAATGGTGTTTCAGAAGTTCTGTCAGTAAGTATATACAATATGTATGCTTCCCAGGAAGTTGAGTTTGTTTCAGAATGCTCTCAGGTCTGCTGGGGTAATAGTATAGATTGTGAAGCGCAAATAGCTTGCTGTTGAGTGGGGATTTGCGCTATACTAATACTATCTATCTATCTATCTATCTATCTATCTATCTATCTATCTATCTATCTATCTA
>NW_004797477.1:267725-270455 GCF_000002075.1 Aplysia californica | reverse complement strand
TATATATAATCCAGTCATTTAGATGATAATGATAGTAATAATATGAGATAAAATGTTAGACCTGCAACATACACATTTATGAGCGTATGTTAGACCCACAACATACTCAATTTTGAGCTCCCTGAAAGCAGACAAAATGAAAAGGAAAGTTGGTCCGTCCACCTGTGCTGTGACAACCAAACCCAGCTGCTAACCACCTGGGCACAAACTGTTACAGAAATACTGAAGGCTTCTGTTGTAGTTATTGTTGTTGTAGTTGTTGTTGTTGCTGTTGTTGTAGTTGTTGTTGTTGTAGTTGTTGTTGTTGTAGTTGTTGTTGTTGTTGTTTTTGTTGTTGTTGTAGCTAGAAGGGCATGACAACAAGAAAATCTGAAACAGAAAGAAGATATATCTACAATTTTTTATAGCACAAAATATAATAATGTATGAGGACACGGTGGCGGAGCGCTTAGTGCGCTCGTCTAAGAAGCGGAAAATCTGGGTTCGAGCCTCGGTTCGGACACTGGATTTTTTTCGCCTCCTCCTGCCCACCCAGCAGTAATGAGTACCTGGCTTCGAGTTGGGGGAGTAAAGGCTGCATGGAAAGGAACTAGCTACCCTACCACAATATGCCGAAGGCCCTGGAAGATGTCTCACTAACAAGGCAATCCCCAAAGGCCGGATTGGATACCAGCAGGTATTTTTGTCACACATCGTACAGTTTGGGAAACGTTGGATCAGTTCCCCGACGACGTTGACGTCAATGACCCTGATTCTGAAACACGTACAGCGACTCTCTGGTTGTCACGAGCGCCCGCGTCACTTGCTTAATGAGATCATAATATACGAGCTCTGTGACAAATCTGTGCTACAGAGACGACGAAATCTTAATACGTGTACGTGCACATATGACGTGACAAATTGCGAGGTATCGTGGTGGAATCAGGCGCTCGTCAAAATACAGAAATCGGAGAATTGGACATTTTTTCAGAAAGTTTGGAATTTTAAAGTCGAATTTATATTTTTGGTCTCAACTTCTTTTACGTCCTTACAAAAAGACATTTCCAAGTAGATTTTATTGAAAAACATTGCTTAAAGGCACAAATTCTGTCATTTTTCTGTTTTCAAAGACTCTTTAGCTATTGAAGTTACCAAACGTAGGCTGCCATTTTCTCGCTTATTTCACTACAGAAACCAAACGACCTCACTACCCTCAATTGCAAATATCTCTGTTCTATTCAAGATAGATGGACTATTTATTTCATTGAAACCAAGACAAATCAATCAGCTTTCCGCTGATACCAATAACTCCACATACACAAAAATTGACGAGCGCCTGATTCCACCGTTTCGTGACACATTAATACTCGAATCTCTGCGTACGGAAAGTCAATTCAATTTATCAACATGTGAAATTGTCTAAATTAAAGGTATTCTAATACGGCCTCAATATAAGAAAGCGAACGGCAAATTTCTTCGGACACACAAGAAGTATTGGAGAATATTGTAACAACAGGCAAGTTTGATGGACAGAGAGGCGGAGGCAGACAAGGGGAAAAAGATACTGGAAACGATGACAACATAGCTAATAGCAGCAAGAACAACACACACCATTGCTGCAACGCAAGACAGAGTGAAGTGGGGGTCCATGATCGCCCACGCCAGTCGGAAATGCACCGGATGATGATGAATACGTCCTCAACCTTTTTTTGGAAGCCTTCGTTGACAAAACTTCACCAGAAGCCAGTTTTTCACAGAGAAATTTCCCGCGATGAAAGTACGTCATTGCCCAGGACTTGGTGACATAGTGAAGACTGCCTGACCGTGTCAACAAGAGCCCGTGTCTCGTTAGCTGATGTATCCAAATATTTGCCTAGCCACTGTTGTATGTGATATAATATTATTTAACCAGTACACATTTACCCTTTGATTGCCCCCAAAAATGGTTTTTCTTTTACGTGTAGATATGATTAGGGAAAGGATCACAGGGTTTGTTTGTTTGTTTGTTTGTTTGGTTGGTTGTTTGGTTGGTTGGTTGGTTGGTTGGTTGTTGTTTTTTGTTTTTTTTCTCTTTTGGGGGGGGGGGGGTATCGAGGAATTTGGACCATCTGTCACGACCTACAAAGTAGTCAAAAGAAAAACAAAAAGTAGATGGAGACTTGCTATTTCTAAAACGTTCGAGCCACAGTGAGGTCCCATAATATCAATGTCTAACAGCCTAATTCAACATAAAGGACGTTATGCAGTTTATTTGACTAATATTTCAAACAGTTGGAAAGAGGACATGGGATCAAACCGATCAAAAAAAGGGTGTAAAAGACTCACCATTCTGAGACGCCCGTGGCAGTATGCACCGTTAATACACCGCTCTTGCTTACTCACCAACGAGAGAACTGCTGCACATGTGTCACTCCATTTTTCCAGCACTTTCTTAGAGTGAGTGTATACCAAATCGAGCTTACACGTACGGTTGTATTTCTGTCCAGGATATCGATTATCTGAAAACCTGACAAAGGGAAGATAACCGGACATCTTACAACACCGCAGAGAGCTATTAAATGTGTCTGTGAATGTAATCAACTCCTCATTCTGTGGGATGTCTGCATGCGAGTGTGTGATAAAGTATGTGTGGGAGGGGGGGGGCGGACACAGAGGGATTAGGTATATCATGTGTTAGCTTTTAAGTGTGTTTGTGAGTTTGTGCATGTGTTTGATTCTGTGTTTTTGTGTATGTATGTGCGTGTGTGTAAG
>NW_004797477.1:266407-267625 GCF_000002075.1 Aplysia californica | reverse complement strand
AACTGCATAAGGTCATAATGAGCACGCAGGACATATTATTAAACATAGGAATCCTTAAACATTTTCAGATTGGTATGAATTAATGGTGAATTTTGTTCGGGTGGTGGGAAAGCTTACTATTATCGATTTTGGACCACTAAGAGATCTTTAACGTGCGCAACATGCATACGAGACCTCAGAGATTTTCCCCCTTATCCGAGAAAGCTAGGTGTTAGATCTTACCTTAAATAAGATCAGAGGTGTGGCTGAAAGACCGCAGTTAGAAGACAAGGAGTAGCAGTAGAAATGCTGCAGAAAAAGTCAGGAACCCAGAGGAGGGGATACAAGGAAAGGTTTGGGGGGGGGAGGAGGGAGTGGGGATGAAAGCAGACAAGAGAACATGGTTAGAGAGAAGAAAATGAGGTGAAAGGAAAAAAAATAGAGAAGTAAATTTCCGTCGCTCTCAGGCTTCGAACCCTGGACCTACTGACGGAGATGCAAACACCATAACCTTTACACCCCGAGAGGCCCCTAGTATAATGATGATAGTAAATGCCTTTCCTACTTCTCTTGTCTCGGAGAATTAGTGAGGGGTGATGGAAGAATGGGTAGGTTTTGGTGGATTGGGTGTGTGTTTAGGGGTGGGGGGAGGGGGTTGTAGGGGATCGAGGAAGAGGGTTGAATCGAGTGTGTGTGAACGTGTGTGTGTGTGTGTGTGTGTGTGTGTGTGTGTGTGTGTGTGTGTGTGTGTGTGTGTATGTGTGTGTGGGTTCAAAAAGTTTGAGAAATAAAAAAGTAAGACGGGTTCGATTTTTGGCAACGAGAAGTGAAATAGACAGAGAGAAAACGAGTATAAATAAATTAAAAAGTGAGAAAAGGTACAAAGTTATTGGCACGCGAAAAGGCAGAGAAAGATATGAAATGTGGAAACAAAGAAAGAAAAGACAGTCAAAGATAGACAGAAAACGATGTAGCCACAAAGGAAGCGATAAAGAAAGAGAAGAATAAGTAGGAAGAAACACGCAGACAACCGTGAATGGGGCCGAGTTTCCCTGAGGAATGGACAAACAACGTTTCTCAGCATTGAATAAACGTGACTGGAACAGCAAGAATAGAGTTGGCCATATACGTATTGACCTGACACTACTGACACTAGTGTACCTTTCTAACATTACTGACACTAATGTATCTTTTTTAGTGAATGGTATGTTCGTTGTTTTTTGTACATGTGTGTAGGGA
>NW_004797477.1:263427-264271 GCF_000002075.1 Aplysia californica | reverse complement strand
ATGCAGTTGCGAGCGCCGTAAAACCCTCTACTAAAATAAAAAAAAATTAATGAAAATATTTTGGAGAGTGTGTCTCAGAAGAACCAGAAATAAATAAGTAACTATATTAGCGGTCTTCTTGTATAAATAGATTTGTGTGCCGGAAGCAATTTAGTCGCACTCAAAAATAAACTTAAAATGGAGGTTTTCATGACAGAGAAAGGACGAAAAGTGCTCCTTCGCAGAGGTTTTCACTCCCGAGTTTCAGAAATTTGCAAGATAAGCACACGATGAAGGTGCACAAGAACGAAAGAGGTCTACTACTTAAACGTATTCTAATATAATTTGAAGTCGGTACCATGACGATCTGCGCAACCTAAGAAATACTCGATACCGAAAATCCTTGCGCAATTTTCAAACAACTCCTTTGAAACTTTCGACAATAGGATTAAAAACAGGCGCAATTTTCCGCTGCCCAATGGGGGTGGTCAGAGAGTGGTGGTATACGAGAGTCTGCTCACGTGATGAGGGTGGCCGGAGGGTGGTTGGAGGGTGGTAGGAGGGTGGTAGCACATGTATATATGGGAGTCTACTCACGTGATGAGGGTGGTTGGAGGGTGGTGGCAATTAGGATAACAGATGTACACTGGCATAAGTCACAAACCTGACTGTTCGCCGCTGCCCGCTTTCATCTGTCGTTTGGCATGGTCCATTTTGTTTACCAACAACATGGTATCAAAAAGGGCTACCGTTTAAAAAAAAATTAATCTAAAAAAAAATAAAAATAAAGGGCAGGGGTTTAAAATTAAATTTTTACAAATTAAATTTAAAACAAATTGAAATACAAAAAAAAAAAGAAAAAGAA
>NW_004797477.1:260736-261695 GCF_000002075.1 Aplysia californica | reverse complement strand
AGAGAGAGAGAGAGAGAGAGAGAGAGAGAGAGAGAGAAAGAGAGAGAGAAAGAGGGCAGTGAGTTGGAGAGAGGGGAACAGAGAGGGGGAAAGAGAGAAGAGGGACTGTCCTGAGGTAACTACTGTGTGAAGTAAAATGGTAAAGTACGTGACTATCTCTAACATACCGTTATATAATGTCTGTGGCTATCTCTAACATAATGTTATAGAATGTCTGTGGGTATCTCTAACATAATGTTATAGAATGTTTGTGGGTGTGAAGTAACATGGTATAATATGTTATATAATGTCTGTGGGCATCTCCGACATATCGTTTAAAATGTCTGTGTGTGTTAAGTAACTTGGTATAGTACGGTATATAATATATGTGGGTATCTCTAACATAACGTTATATAATGTCTGTGTGTGTGAAGTAACATGGTATAGTGCGTTATATATAATGTCTGTGGGTATCTCTAACATACCGTTATACAATCTCTGTGGCTATCTCTAACATAATGTTATAGAATGTCTGTGGATGTGAAGTAACATGGTATAGAACGTTATATAATGTTTTTGATATCTCTAACGTAATGTTATATAATCTCTATGGGTATCTCTTCTGGTGTGTCCACAGACGGTGGTAGGGGAGAGCATCAAGGAATGGGTACTGGCGTCATCAGATGAGCAGAGAGAGGCTACGAGGCTCAGCTCCACGCTGCTAGTCATGGAGTTTGTGTCTTTCCCCATCTTCACATTGTTGACCATACGTCTGATTGCTGCGTGAGTACTAGTCGAGTGTGGTTGTGTCTTGTCTACACGTGAGTTTGTCTGTGTGTGTGTCAGTGTATGTGTGTGTGTGTGTGTTGATTTGTATGTGTGTGTGTGTAGATCTATGTGTGTTTATGTGTATGTGTATTGACTAGTGGTGAGGTTACTGAACTCGTAATCGTGAGGTTGCAAGTTCGGGGGGTTCGAGC
>NW_004797477.1:255164-256183 GCF_000002075.1 Aplysia californica | reverse complement strand
GGGGGGGGGAATCTATGTACGTACATTTGCAGTGTCAGCTATCTCAACTTGCTCCTCGGTAGATCATAGAGCATGCTTATCTTCCCTCTTTGATTGATCCAGGAAAAAATGGAGAAAAGCCATAAGGCTAATGTACGTTGGGCCGTCTTACTCGTTCACATTCTGCTTTGATAAATTTTCAACACTGAATTTGATACATTTTTAAAAAGTCGTTTCGTTTATTTCCCGCAAGGAAAGTGGGACAAGGGGTTTCTATCAAAAGAGCAACGTATTCCTTTAAAATCATGATATCTATTGAACGTTTGTGTACATGTATACATGATAATGCAGCCGCGGTGCACTGATAATCAAACCCTCCCCTGTTAATTTGATGTTTTATAGAGTGTCTTTCGATGTATGATATTGATATTTGATATTATAGCACCTGAGTCTACAGAGCTTGGAAGTGGGCTCTCGTTGCCTAGAGGTTAAGGTGTTCGCTTCTCATTTAAAGGTCCCGGGTTCGAATCCGGGTAGCGACGGAAAAGTTTTTTTTCTCTAAAATTGTCTCCTTTCACTTATTTACCTGCTCGCTAGCAATGTTCTGTCGCCTGCTTTCGTCTCTACTTTCTGCTCCAACCCACTCACCTCCTTTGCCCCTCCCCTGGGTTCCTGACTCTTTCTGCAGCATTTCTACTAATTCCTCTTGGCTCCTACACCTTGCCTTCTCGGACAAGGGCGAAAAATTTCGGAGGTCCCGTATGCAAGTTGCCCACGTCAAAGATCCCTTGGTGGTTTAAAATCGATAAGTGTAGGCTTCGGACACCACCCGGGTAACTTTCAAAATGTCCTACAAACTGAAAATGTTTAATGTGTCCCGCGCACTGATATAACCTTGTGCTGTTGCGAGTGCCTTAAAACACTTACTAAAAAAAAAAAAAAGCTTGGAACAATTCTCGGCTACAATCCTCCACATAGTACATAGTAATTATATATAATTTGTCTTGTCTTGATACACAAGTTAGGATGCAATGCAATTT
>NW_004797477.1:245921-251207 GCF_000002075.1 Aplysia californica | reverse complement strand
TTTTTTAGTTTCTAAATGTATTTATTTATTTATTTATTAAAATCAAGTTGTTGTTTGATTGCTGTTTTGTTTTGTTTTGTTTTGTTTTTTTAAATTAATTAATTTTTTTTTGGGGGGGGGGGGGGCAGGAGCAGAATCGACTTTTGTCTTACTTCAACAAATCCAAATTTGGAACAATCAAGTCTAATAATTAAGGACGAAATAAATGTTCTTGTACTTTTCCCCGTCCGGCCTTGACAGTTGGAAAATAGAGCAGCGATGGCTTGAGGCAAAATAAAATATTGTTTGCTGAAACTATTGTCAAACAGGAAATTGAAAAAAGCCATTGGGGAGGGCGGGAGATCCGTGGTCTTCTACATCAATATCTGATCTCCCAATGAAAGCAGACTGTGTGCTGTTGAGGTTAGAGAGGTGAGCAGAGTAAGCCTATTCCACGTTTCAACTTCTCTGTTCACATTCACCCTTTGAGTCTCATATTATGACTTTATACAGTTGCGAGTGCCTTAAAACCTTACAGAAACAATAACAATCCCAATGAAATGATCGAGCGGGGAAGCTGAGAAGACAGCCATTGTACGTCTTTTGTGAGAACACGAGATCTGTTTCTCCGTTGTTCTGGTATTTTCTACACCACGCGTAACGGCGGGTTCAAACCTCACAGAAGTGTTGCTTTGTTTGCTTTGGTAGGGTTTACGGCGCTCGCAACTGCACAAAGTCATAAGAGCGCCAGGGTTGGATGTCAAAAGAGAAGTCCGAATGGGGAATCAGGCTTACTGTGCTCACCTCTCTCGCCTCAACAGCACAAAGTCTGCTCCGACTATCAAGACACCCCGGAAATAGCAGTTCACAAGAGAGTGACAAACATACAAAAAAGGTAGAAGAAAAAATGACGATAGTTAGGATGAGGAAAGGAAATGCAGCAGTTCCCCCTATGTTGTTCCGGCACAGCATGAGCATGGCATTGATAAACCAACCCATTTACAATTCTACTGTGCATAAGAACATGTTAATATATCCCTCCTTTGGGAATGGCCTAAAGACACTTCAGTCAGTAGCAGTCATACTTTACGATGGCTGTCAGTTCTCAAGCCAGGATAGGATTCTTCACATTTTAACAGCCTCGCCTATAGGGAACGCCCGTCTTGTGGTGGTCTGCCTTACTTTAGTTTTCGTAAGTTTTACGACGCTTACAACACAATAAGGTCATACAAGTGCCGAAGATTAGATTTGAGGTGTTACAAGAGAGTAACAAACACAGAAAAGAAGGAGAGTTCAGGACTATGGATGTTTGATAGGAAAGAAGGAGCAAACCACTCCAGAGTACCCGCCAACCACCCCATCTGCCTTACTTTTTTTTTTACATGATAGGGGCGAGACTGTGGAATATTATGTGAAGTCTACTCTTATCGTGTCTGTCTGTCTGTGGGCATGTGAATGTGTGCGCATGTGTGTGCCTATGGATATGTGTCTGGCTGTGTATTTGTATGTGTGTTTCTGTAACACGTGTCTCTTTGAGTGCATATGAGTGTGTGGGCATGTGTGTGTCTGTGTGTATGTGTACTGCTGAGTCTGTGGGTATGTGTGTATCTGTAACACGCGTCTGTCTGTCTGTGTGCTTGCACAGGTTGCTGAAAGGTCAAGAGATCCCCCCGGAAGAATACCCCTCGGCCACCGTCTGTTTCTCCGGAATCTGGGGCTTCGAGCGGCTCAGCCGTCAGAGCTCCGGCGCCAGCATCATCTACTTCATCAACCGACTGTTCGACATCATGGACGACGAGATCACGCGACATGACGTGTTTAAAGTGGAGACAGTCGGTGAGAGTTGTATACCTTGTGTGAATAGTTGGTGAGAGTTTAATACCATGTAGAAATAGTTGTGTAGAAATAGTTGTTGAGAGTTTTATACCTTGTAAAAATAGTTGTGTAGAAATAGTTGTTGAGAGCTTTATATCACTGTATAAATAGTAGTTGAAAGCTTTATATCACTGTATAAATAGTCGTTGAAAGTGTTATACCTTGTATGAATAGTCGGTGAGAGTGTTATACCTTGTTTAAATAGTCGGTGAGAGTTTTATACTTGTATAAACAGTTAGTGAGAGTGTTACACCTTTTATAAACAGTCGGTGAGAGTTTAATACTTGTATAATAAATTAATAGTTCATGAGAGTTTTATACCTTGTATAAATAGTCGGTGAGAGTTCTATGCTTGTACAATAGTCGGTGCGCGTTTTATATTTGTATAAATAGTCGGTGGGAGAGTTTAATACCTTGTATAAATAGTCGGTGAGAGTTTTATATTTGTATAAATACTCGATGAGAGTTTTAGACTTGTATAAATGGTCGGTGAAAGTTTTTTTCTTGTACAATATTATGTATAAATAGTCAGTGAGAGTTTTATACTTATATAAATAGTCGATGAGAGTTTTGTACCTTGTAGTTCGTTCTTTCCTGGTCTGTAAAACTAACGTACCCAGCTAGCTATAGACCGGGAAAGGTATTATTTCGTTCTCCTTCAGTTTTAGTAGAGTTTTTACGGCGCTTGCAATTGCATAAGGTCATAATATGAGCGCCAAGAGGTGGATGTCAAGAGAGAAGTCCATACAGTGAATCAGGCTTACTCTGCTCACCTCTCTAGCTTCAACAGCACAAAGTCTGCTTCAGCTATCAAGACACCCGGAAATAGCAGGTCACTAGAGTGTGACAAACATGCAAAAGAAGGAAAGGAAAAATGACGACAGTACGGTTTAGGAAAGAAAAAGCAGCAGTTCCCCCTTACAGTTCAGGCACAGTTATGGGCATGACATTGATTAAATCTGCCCATTTACAATTCTACTGTGTATAAGAACATGTTAATGTCTCCCCTTTGGGATTAGTCTAAAGACACTTTAGTCAGTAGCACTGCCCTAGGGGGTATTTCTTTCTCTGCTGGGAAGTACATTATGATGGTGGGCGGGATGAAATGGTTGACAAGCTCTATGTTATAGTCTCTTTCCTGTGTACGTAGAATCTTGTAGTGGAGCACGATTGTGTTCTTCTGACAAATCTTGAAAGCGAAAGTTGTATTCGTTGCAAGAAGTAATTTGGAAATGTGCTGTTGTTGTTGTTTTGTTGTTGTTGTTTTTTTGGTGTTTTTGTTGTTTTTTTCCCTTGCCCATTTATATGAGATTGACGCCATCTGATTAGTAGAAAAAAGTGCATATGATTGTGTCCAATACTGTATTACATGCATACTTAGTATATCAAATTAACTGTAAAAGCGGATAGAGATTCCAGGATTATAGATGTAAGTCATTGATCTGAGAGAGGTGATGATTTTAGAATTAATAGTGGTGATGAGTGATGATGAGGGATTGCGTTTAAGTAATGTTAGCGTTAGTCCTATCTTCCTCTGCTCCAATGAGTCACGAGGGACGAGGGCACCCTCTATCCCGTTCCCTACTGGAACCATCTTTACGGTCACCATGAAGTTCCGAAATGGTGGGCTCAGTCTCTGCTAAGGCGACATCGAAAGTGTTAGCCTATTCTATCGGGCCAAGACAAGTGTAGAGAGGAGCTAAGTGGGAAGACAGTATATAGTGGCTGGTATGTTGGGGGACAGCTAGAAAAACAAAAGAAGAAGTCCTGGTTGAAGCAAATTATAGAAAACAACTTATCACGAATATAAGAAAACGACAGGCAAATTTTTTCGGACACACAATGCGGAAAGAAGCATTAGAGAACATTGTAACAACAGGAAAGTTTGATGGAAAGAGAGGTAGAGGCAGACAGAGGGAAAAGATACTGGACAAGATGACAACATGGCTGGGAGCAGCAAGAACAACAGACACCATTGCTGCTTCGAAAGACAGATGGAAGTGGAGGTCCATGATCGCCCACGCCAGTCGGCAAGGCACGGATGATGATGATGTTGGGGGTATTTGTAAGCGGGTTGTAGATAGCAAGTTGGCAGATTATTGTTGCTGTTGTTGTTGTTGTTGTTTTTGTTGTTGTTGTTGTTGTTGTTGTTGTTGCTGTTGTTGTTGTTGTTGTTGCGGTCTTGTGCCGATGTGCTGAGATGCTTCTTTAAAAAAAACAAAAAACATGCGATACGATTTCAACTAGGTTCGATTGTGGCGTTAAAAACCAAACGTGTTTGTTTTTCAAAGTCGAGATTTGAAACAGTTGTGTTGTGCGAAAATGGTTGACCTACGAAAAATAATTAGAGAAAAAGAGAGAGAGAGAGAGAAAGAGAGAGAGAGAGAGAGAGAGAGAGAGAGAGAGAGAGAGAGAGAGAGAGAGAGAGAGAGAGAGAGGGAGAGATATATATATATATATATACAGACAGAGATAGAGATAGACACAGAGATAGAGAGAAAGAGGCAGTATGGTGCCATAAAAGAACAACCAAATTAATAAGCTCGTAGCTTATTTTGTCCCTTCCGTTGAGAAGAAACTGGAGGCTGTACCTTCCCTGCCTGACATCGAAGAGAAGAGTTCACTGGGTTTACATGTACGTTCTCTACGTGAGGACTGGTTGAGTTTGTATCGCGTGCGAGGCGGAGACTCCAACTGTCACACGACTGAGGCCCAGGTTTCCGGTCTTAAGTACACGCACGTCTCAGCTAATAATATGTCTCCATTAGTTCGATGGGTGATTAGTGGCCTACTGTAGCCTACTGTAGCCTGCTGTAGCCTACTCTAGCCTACTCTAGCCCACTGTAGCCTGATGTAGTCTACTGTAGCCTATTGTAGCCTGATGCAGTCCAATGTAGCATATTGTAGCCTGATGTAGTCTACTGTAGCCTATTGCCCTCAATGTTTACAGAGAACTTGTGTTTTTTGTAGATATTTTCAACGGATTTTTTAAGCATGCATTTTGATCTCTAAACGTTTTCTTATTTTGCCATGTTTTTGTAGTATAGGGAGAGAAAGAGAGAGAGAGAGAGAGATAGAGAGAGAGAGAGAGAGAGAGAGATAGAGAGAGATAGAGAGACAGAGAGATAGAGAGAGAGAAAGAGAGAGGGATAGAGAGAGAGAGAGACCGAAAGAGAGAAAAAGAGTCAGAGAGAGAAAGAATGAGAGAGAGAAAAAAAGAGAGAAATAGAGAGAGAGAGAGACCGAAAGAGAGACAGAGAGAAAGAGAGACAGAAAGAGAGAGAGAGAGATAGAGAGAGAGACCGAAAGAGAGAAAGAGAGTCTGAGAGAGAGAAAGAGAACAAGAGTTAGAGAACAAGAGAGAGAGAGAAAGAAAGAGAGAGAGAGAGACAGAGACAGAGAGAGAGAGAGAGAGAGAGAACCAGTAAGGTA
>NW_004797477.1:242955-245747 GCF_000002075.1 Aplysia californica | reverse complement strand
CACACACACGGTCACACGCACACACGCACACACGCGTACACACATGCACACACACGTAGGCTTACAATCACATGCATAATACGAATGAGCAGCAATATAAACAATAATAATCGTAAGCTAGATACACGTCACTCGTGACTCATTGGAGTAGAGGAAGACAGGAATAACGTTAACATTACTTAAACGCAATCCCACAGCATCACTCATCACCACCATTGAAGTTCTAAAATCATCATTGCTCTCAGATCAATGACTTACATCTATAATCCTTGAATCTCTATCTGTAACAGTTACTTGTCATGCTAGGTATGCACTGAACACGCTATTGGACACTATAATACGCACCTTTTCTACTAAGTGAGTGGGTGGGTCTGCTGTGACCAAGACAAGGTACTTGGGGGAGGGGGAGGTGAGTGGGTGTGTCTTTGGCAGAGACACTGTAGCCCGGCTGATAACAGGTTGGTGCTTTATATAGTTGGGTTGACCAATTATCATTAGTGTAAAAGTACATTCGTGGGATAAATTCGTGTCTTGTGTTACCTCTAAATTATCATGTGTTTTAAACCTAATGACCATTGTCACAAATATTGTCCCCAACGCATCTCAATAGAACGTTACTTTTCCGAGAAATTTGTCATTGAGTTGAAATAACATGATCAAGAGAGTTGTGGCCACGATTAAATTGAAGAACCCTCGACAGGAGTAAATAAAAAAAACTCTTTGAAAGGTGAAAGAAAATAATTGGAACAATTTATCAAGCTTATATCATATGAGGACGTCCTATGTTATCTGGTAATCAGTGCAAATTGGCTACATCTTTTCCTAACGGGAGCAAAATGTACTTTGGGGACAATGATTAAAATTGAGAACATTTTTTGCGCTACATTACTTTAGGGCCAGATATAGATCTGGTAAGGAGAAGAAGAGAGCCATTAGGAAGGAGTTGGGTTTTTTAGGGATGCGAAAGGGAGGGGGGGTATAAGGGAGAAAGACGGAGAGAGTGATCGAGAGGGAGAGACATAGAGAGGGAGATGGGTGGGAGGGAAGGGGTTAAGATGCAGAGAGAAGGAAGTAGGGAGTGGTGGAAAGAGAGAGAGGGCGAGAGAGAGAGAGAGAGAGTGAGAGAGAGAGAGAGAGAGCGAGAGAGAGAGAGAAAGAAAGAAAGAGAGAGGGTGAGAATCGGAGAGACAGTAGATGTGCTTGAAAGAGAGACAGATAGACAGACAGACAGACAGACAGACACTCAGACAGAAAGACAGACAGACAGACAGACAGATATATTCTTGCTGTTGTTTCTGTTGCTGTTGCTGTTGTTGCTGTTGTTGTGACGTCACTGTTGACGCGACATTTAAAGTGGTCAGGGTGACAGCCTTTGTTCTGTTTCGTTTTTGTTCGTCTTTGTTTACAGCCGCCATTTCACAACCCAAAAGAAATGAACCACAACGGGATTGATTATTGGTGCTTTAACGGTTCATCGATTCCTCTGAGCTCAGTCATCGATTTCGGATTTATCTCATTTCCCGTTTTTTTTTTCATGCTGAGGCCCTTAACTCTTAAAATTATTTTTGTTTCTTGGGCAAAGGCTTTCTTTTTATGGCGTGGGGTTTGTTATTCGTCCGTCCTTCAACGTTGTTGGGTATTTTTTCCGCTTTAAATTCGGATAGCCTGCAGGGTTTTTCTTTATTATGTTGTATAATTCCCAATCAGGAAACTTAATTTTTTTCGGGGGGTTGATGGGAAAATGTATGGCCCGTGCACAATGCGAAAAGTTTTGTCAAATTTCAATCGTATATGGGTTAGTATATTTGAGTACAAACGCACTCAGGCGCTAGGATATTTGAGGGCAAATGCAGTTATTATTGGTATAACCTTGAGGCCTGTTTAATGTCTTGATTTCGATTTTTAAAATACCCATCTATTAAAATTTAGAATAGAAGTTGAGTTATTTGCGCTTGAATGATGTGGGGTTGCCAAGTTTCAAAGGTAAAAATAGCGAGAAAATTGCCGCCAAAGTTTGGTGACTTCCACAGCTGTGAGAGTTATAGGGAACTACAAATTTACTTCTTTTCTTTGCCTCTTGTCAAAGTTTTTCAGGAAAAAAATCCACACGAGAATGTGTTTTTAAATCTACATACAAGGAGTTGAGCCGAAAAAATTGAAATTCGTTAACAATTGACTAAACGGTTTGAAAAAATGCCGATTTCTTCGATTTTTAGAATTTTGACGAGCGTTTGATTTCACCAGGATGCCTCACATTTGAAAGCTGCTTAGTTTTCCTTTATAGGAGGGCAAAGGTTATCATTTTTGGCACAGTTTCGTTACGTACTTCACAATCAAGTGTTTGGCTTTTTAGGTCGCGATTTGGCATATCTGGTGAGAAAAACACAATATCATATAGGCTTAATTTAATACGTCCGATTTTTGTTTACCCGCTGAGCCACCAAATAGGTTCTAGTAGACTTGTATAATGGACTTCCTTGTCTAATCTGACGAAGAAAATAAGGGTCATTAGACAAAGTGTGTACTGTCCAGTTACGTCACCCTACCTGACCGATCCGATCCTATCCGATCCGAACCGACCCGATCTGATCATGCTGTTGGTCAATTGGGCCCCGACCTCAAGGTTAAGGTATCCTTGACGCAACGATAAACAAGCCCATTGCCATCAATAAGTGGTAGACGTTGGGAAAAAAATTAAGTGCATGTCAATTATCACAACAGATCTTCTAGCCGTACGTTTTCTTTTGATTTGTGGTAAACATCAATACAGGATGTTGGCTGTTTAGGAAAGG